>NW_028318308.1:1285000-1582957 GCF_062004578.1 Staurois parvus | reverse complement strand
CCAAAGTGTCCCGCTAGGGGATGGTCATGGCAGTAACCTAGCACCAGGGACCGGACCTCCTTGGGTACCCAGATCTGTTCCTCCTTCCAAAAGAGGCCCTCCTTGTTCAGTAGGGAGACTCCAGGCAGTTCAGGGAACCCGGGTGGAAGCAGCCTGAAATTTAGACAACAGCTCAGATTGAAGCAGTAGGAAGCTACCTGCTGGCAGGATGGTGTCTGGCTGGGGTGTCTCTCCAGGGTCCTCAAACATCTGTGAAGGAGCATCTGGCTTAGTGTTTTTTGACCCAGGACAATAAGTTATGTGGAGATTAAACCTTGCAAAAAACAGTGCCCATCTAGCCTGGCATGGACGGAGGCGTTTAGCTGTTTTCAAGTACTCAAGGTTTTTGTGGTCGGTATAGACCAGAATGGGATGTTGGGCTCCCTCTAGCAGATATCGCCACTCCTCCAGAGCTGTCTTAATGGCCAGTAATTCCTGATCCCCGATATCATAATTCCTTTCTGAAGGGGAGAGCTTCCTGGAAAAGAAAGCCACTGGGTGCATCAGCTCGTTGGCCCCTACCCTGTGACAACACTGCTACTACAGCCACTTCTGATGCATCTACCTCTAGTATATATGACAATGATGCATCAGGATGGCTCAGAATGGGAGCCGTTGTGAATAGCTTTTTCAATGCCTCAAAAGCTGCCTGTGCTACTGGGGTCCATTGGATACGTACTCCCACCTTGGTGAGCTGGGTAATGGGTGCTACCAGGCCTGAAAAGTTTTTTTTATAAATTTTCTATAAAAATTGGCAAACCCAATAAACCTCTGAACTCCCTTCTTATCCTTGGGGGCAGGCCATTCCAGGATGGCTGAGATCTTTTCAGGGTCCATAGCGATCCCCATGGTGGAGATAATCAGGCCAAGAAATTAGATGCTTTCTTGCTCAAAACAGAATTTCTCGTCTTTAGTGTAGAGACCATGCTGACAGAGACGTTCCAGCACACTCCTAACATGTCCCCGATGTGCTTCCAAAGACGAGGAGAATATCAAGATATCGTCCAAGTAGACAATTACAAAAATGTCAAGGAAGTCCCTGAAAATGTCATTGACAAAGTGCTGGAAGGTGGCTGGTGCATTACATAACCCGAAAGGAATGACTAGACACTCAAAATGCCCGAACCGAGTGTGAAACATCATTTTCCACTCATCCCCCTCATGTATCTGTACCAAGTTATAAGCACCCCTGAGATCCAGTTTAGAAAAGATGGATGCTGTCTTCAACCTCTAAAACAACTCTGGGACCAAAGGAAGGGGGTAGCGGTTTTTGACTGTAATCTTATTGAAGTCCCTGTAGTCAACACAAGGTCTCAGGGATCGGTCCTTTTTCTCGACAAAGAAAATTCCTGCCCCGGCCGGTGATCTGGAAGGGCGGATAAATCCATTCCGGAGGCTCTCATCAATGTATTCTTTTAGTGCCCCTAACTCCCGTTCAGATAGTGGAAAAATGCGGCCAAAAGGGATTTCAGAACCTGGGAGCAGATCAATGGGGAAATCATATGCCCGATGTGGAGGAAGAACCTCTGCCCCCCCGTGGACTGAACACATCCAGGAATTGGTGGTAGGCCGCAGGCACAATTTGGGCTAACTCAACATCAGGGCTTACAGCCAATAGGCCGGTGTATCTAGTGATAACCTGGATAAACAATGTTCCTGACAGTATTGTGAGGGGAACTGGACTGACCCGGTCTTCCAGTCAATTTGGGGGTCATGAGTTCGTAGCCAGGGAAGCCCCAGAATAACTGGAAATAGGGGGGATGCAATGGCATCCAAATGGAGGAGCTCCTGGTGATGTCCAACCACCGTGGTGTGTATAGGAGGGGTCTCCCAATCTACCGTCCCCGATTTTATTTGAGACCCATCCGCCAAGAAAATATTCAACCCATGTTCTTTGGCGAGTAATGGTATCTGATGCTGAGTAGCGAAACCAAGATCGACAAAGCAGCTACGTGCCGCGGAGTCAATAATAGCTGTCACCTGCATGCTTCCTCCGGGGAGCTGAGAAGACACAGGCACAGCCAAGTGAGTGGGGTTCCTGAGCACACAGTCGATATATTAGAAAAAATAGAGGAAGACTTGCAGTATTTCTCCAGACAGGAGCGCACCATATGACCCGCTGCTCCGCAGTACAGACACAGGTTTTTTGCCCGACACCTCTGTCGTTCCTCAGTAGAAAGGGACGGCCCCATCAAGCCGAGTTGCATAGGCTCGGCCCCCTCTGATGGCTCTGGACTCCGATTGCTGACACTGACCCTTGGCATGACTGGTACTCTTGGCAGCATCCATGAGGTTCTTTGCCCCTGGCTGGACCTCTCCTGTCTCCTTTCCCACAGTCTACGATCGATTTGGATGACCCAATCTATTAGGCCCTACAAGGAGTCCGGGACTCCTATTCTTGCCAACTCGTCCTTTAGCTGTTCCGACAGTCCCAACCGTAATTGGTGGTGTAAGGCTGCGTCGTTCCATTGTGTATCTCCACTTCAGAGCCTAAACTCAGCAGCATAATCCTCCGCAGCCCAGCGTCCCTGTTGTAGGGAATAGAGGGCTGCCTCAGCCGAGGCAGCTCGATGCGGGTCATCGTACATCTGTGCCATTGCCTTAAAGAAGGTGGCTACAGTGTTCAAATGTGGGTGGTGGACCTCCAGGCGATGGGCCCATCCCTGAGGTTCACCCTGCAACAGGGATATAACAAATCCCACCTTCACCGATTTGGAAGAGAAGGTCCGGGGTTGCAGGTCAAAGTACAGCTGGCAGGAGTTCTGGAAAGCCCTAAACTTCCCTCGGTCCCCATTGAACCACTCAGGGCTCTACTAATCAGGAACTTCAGGAAACAGGTAAGACCATACGGCAATTCAATGAAGTCCTAGCCTGTTCTAAATTGGGTGCCCTGTGCCCTGACTGGTGCCAGGCTCGATCCCTCGATTGTGAGTGCGCATGTGCGAGCGCCGCTGCAATCGCGAGTGCCCTGGTCCCAATGCTTGCACGCTAGTGTGGCCAAGCACACCGCGCATGCGCAGGTCCGAGCGTGATCACAGAAGATGCTGGAGTCCCTGACAGTCTCATGTCTCTCATCTTTCTTTTGGCAATGCCCCATAGATTCTCTATGGGGTTCAGGTCAGTTGAGTTTGCTGGCCAATCAAGCACAGTAATCCCATGTTCATTGAACCAGGTTTTGGTGCTTTTGGCAGTGTGGGCGGTGCCAAGTCCTGCTGGAAAATGAAGTCAGCATCCCCATAAAGCTCGTTTGCAGAAGGAAACATGAAGTGCTCCAATCCGGTGGGGGTGGGGGAGCGCGTTCATGCAAGTTTTTCACACAAAATATTTTTTAAGAAGCACGGGATATTATACTTTAAAGTGAAATATGCGAGTTTGAAGGAATCCATATATGGACTTTTCTTTGGACCATTTTAACAATCATATGGACATTGCTGTTGGAAATTGTTATTGGTTGATTCACTTTTTCATTTATTTTGATATGTATTATAATTAGCAGCAATTGGATGCACATATTGGATGATTCATTTATCTGGATTAATTTTATTCAATTTATTTGGATATGCATTAGAAATAGCAGCAATTAGATACACATATCATGTCATTGTAAGTGAAGTGCGGCACATTGAGGTATTTAGGCCAATCTACATGGTTCATGTTAAGGAATGCAGTCCATATGACTGCTGAGGGGGAGGGTGATGTGAGGACCATACAGCTGCTGAGGGGGGAGGGTGATGTGAGGACCATACAGCTGCTGAGGGGGGAGGGTGATGTGAGGACCATACAGCTGCTGAGGGGGGAGGGTGATGTGAGGACCATACAGCTGCTGAGGGGGGTGGGTGATGTGAGGACCATACAGCTGCTGAGGGGGAGGGTGATGTGACGACCATACAGCTGCTGAGGGGGGAGGGTGATGTGAGGACCATACAGCTGCTGAGGGGGAGGGTGATGTGAGGACCATACAGCTGCTGAGGGGGGAGGGTGATGTGAGGACCATACAGCTGCTGAGGGGGAGGGTGATGTGAGGACCATACAGCTGCTGAGGGGGGAGGGTGATGTGACGACCATACAGCTGCTGAGGGGGGGGGGTGATGTGAGGACCATACAGCTGCTGAGGGGGAGGGTGATGTGAGGACCATACAGCTGCTGAGGGGGGAGGATGATGTGAGGACCATACAGCTGCTGAGGGGGGGGGGGATGTGACGACCATACAGCTGCTGAGGGGGGGGGGGTGATGTGACGACCATACAGCTGCTGAGGGGGGGGGGGGTGATGTGACGACCATACAGCTGCTGAGGGGGGGGGTGATGTGAGGACCATACAGCTGCTGAGGGGGGGGGGGGGTGATGTGAGGACCATACAGCTGCTGAGGGGGGAGGGTGATGTGAGGACCATACAGCTGCTGAGGGGGGGGGGGGGTGATGTGAGGACCATACAGCTGCTGAGGGGGGGGGGTGATGTGAGGACCATACAGCTGCTGAGGGGGGGGGGGGGTGATGTGACGACCATACAGCTGCTGAGGGGGGGGTGATGTGACGACCATACAGCTGCTGAGGGGGGGGGGTGATGTGACGACCATACAGCTGCTGAGGGGGGGGGTGATGTGACGACCATACAGCTGCTGAGGGGGGGGGGGTGATGTGACGACCATACAGCTGCTGAGGGGGGAGGGTGATGTGACGACCATACAGCTGCTGAGGGGGGGGGGAGGGTGATGTGAGGACCATACAGCTGCTGAGGGGGGGGGGGGGGTGATGTGATGACCATACAGCTGCTGAGGATGGCACTCCAGCAGACCATTGCAAGTAGCAGCGTGAAGGCAACTGACTTAGAGTTTCCACCATATAATACCTTCTCACTTTATTACACAGGACTTCTGCCACCAACAAACCCTTCAGGCCACAACAGGTGTCACAGACCGGTCAATGTCACATCAAGTTTTCTACATATTTTATGCCGAACATATTTTCAGTGTCTGGCCTCATTCGTTCCCATGGTACTCATCAATGTGTACCCCATGTGAGGGCCATGTCCCTGCTGACAGCTGAACATATAAAGAACTGCAGGCATTGGGCAGCAATTAAAAAAAAAACAGAAATGCATGGCCCCCCCATTCATACCAAGCCCTTTAGGTCTGGTATGGATTTTGAGGGGAACCCCCATGCCAACATTTTTTAAAAAATTGCATGTGGTTCCCCCCAAATCCATACCAGACCCTTATCCAAGCATGCAGGTCAGGAAAGGTTGGATGAGCGAGCACCCCCACTTCCTGAACCATACCAGGCCACATGCCCTCAATATGGGGGGTACTTTTGGGAAAGAGGGCTCCCCCCCCAAATTACCTGTTCCCCATATTGATGGGGACAAGGGCCTCTTACCCACAACCATGGCCAGAGGTTGTGGGGGTCTGTGGGCAGGGATATTATCAGGATCAGGAAGCCCCCTTCAATAAGGGGGCCCCCA
Source organism: Staurois parvus (assembly GCF_062004578.1). NCBI lineage: Eukaryota > Metazoa > Chordata > Amphibia > Anura > Ranidae > Staurois > Staurois parvus. The sequence continues at coordinate 1,577,458 of NW_028318308.1, read as the reverse complement.
GATCCCGACCTTCCCTATGGGAATGAGTATGGGGTACATGGTACCGCTACTCATTTACAAGATAAAAAGTGTAGTATAAAAAATGACAGAAGACTATCTGTCAGGGACCAGGTGTTCTGCTGCGATATGCCGGGTGACGCATGCGCAGAACACTGACACGCTCTAGCCAGCGGGACCTGGGCGATCGCGATGGCTGCGCATGCACACTCGCAATCGCGGACACGTGCCTGGCACCAATGACAGCACAGGGTGCGCTATTTAAATGGGACAAGAGGTATGTCAATTGCCGTTTGATCTTATTGTCCTGTTCCTGTAATCTGATTTGTGAAGCTTCTTGTTGCCGACCTCTGCATTGATCCTGACCCTGCTGATTGTCTCCTGCTTGACCCGACCATTCTCTGCCTGATCCTCTGTACCGCGCTGCCCGTTAGTTGCTGAACCCGGCTTGTGACCCTGACCATTCTCTGCCTGCACCTCCGGTACCTCGCTGCCCGCACGTTGCTGACCCGGCCTGCCTGACTACGCCTTACGTTACCCTGACGATCCATCCATCCCTCACGGATCTGTCCCTGCTACCAGGCCTGCCAACCTCTTCACATTAGACTCCATTTCCCGCACACCTCTGGCGGCGCTCTCTACCACTGCCGGACGTACTCGGGTCACGACCTGGTCTCAGTCTGCTCCAAGTCCATCCCCACCATCAGGGGCCCTGGTGAATAAGCAGATTGGGACTTAGACCCCACGCACTGAGGAATCCCATGCTGTGGGTTGCTAGAGACTCCGCCAGGTGGTGCATGACACTATCTCTGACAAGTCCTTTATTAAAAACAAAAATAGACTTCCAGTTCCGGCGCCGCATGAGCTAGGGATGGTATCCCGCGGCTCCGGAACAATTAGCTTATTAATACAGCCTCCTGTACCGGAGGACTTACCTGAATGGCACGGGAGTGCCCCCCTGCTTCCTCCACTCCCGATCACCTATTGAGCGGTACTTGCGGCTGGTGGCACCCGGCCAGGATCCCGCTCCTTGCACACAGAGGGACAGGTCTCCCATCCATGCAGCCAAGATGGCCGCCACCGACCACGCTGCAGATAGCAGCTTCACAGCACCAACCACACAGCACAGCAGCCCCAGCTCTTCTCCCCTGATGGCCAGCATGGAGACAGAGCGGGAGCCAGACCCAGATCAAGGACCAGGACCAGGTAGGAGAGAAGCACAGCTGCCCCACACTCTCCTGATAGGCCATGCTGAGCACAGTAGTCCCACAGATCAATATGAGAAAATTGCACAGGCTGTTGCTTCTCTGATGCTTCCCACCATTACACAAGCAGCAGACAGAGCAGTCAATCAGGGCATAGAACAGCTCAGAAGAGATTTGGGGGAAAACGCCAAACGCATAACCGACGCTGAGCACTGCCTCTCAGATTTAGAGGATGAGTTCCAAGCTATGCAGGCGCGGTCTACACAATCCAAACATGAGCAACAGATCATCCTAGAAAAACTGGATGACTTAGAAAACCGCTCACGGAGGAATAATCTACGGGTTGTGGGCCTCCCAGAATCCTACAGTTCAGGTCAATTATCTGAAATCTGCTCTAAATGTATACCCGCAGTGCTGGGAATTATGACACCTTGTCAGGTCGAAAGGGCACATCGATTAGGCGCCCCCTCAAATGATCGACCCACGCCGTGGTCTATAATCATTAAATACCTTAACTATGCTGACCGAGTAGCCATTCTTAATTCGTTTTGTAACTCATGTTCCCTGCAACTGGATGGTCACAAGCTTTTACTGTTTGCTGATTATTCGCCAGAAGTCTCCCGCAAACGCAAGTCGTTTGTGCTACACTATTTCAGAAAGGGATAAAATTCACCCTTGCTTACCCCACTATGCTTCAATACGCCTGCAGGGGAACCCAAATCATTCACACACCCAGAGGAAGCCCTTCTTTACTTACAAAATAATTTCCCTAATGTCACGGGCCCTCAACAACCACCACGAGATCTTGACCCGTGAGATCAACGCACTCTAAGAAAGGACCCGACAAAACGCCAACACATTAATCACACGTCAGCAAAGCAAAGACCGCCCCGAAGGCCGAGACAGACCTTACTGGTGTAAGGGTGTGGGGCATGGATAAATACTGATGTGCAATGTTAAACTGTAATATGCTCCGTGGTCAGTAGATGGCAGCAAAGTACAAGAATCGATTTTGCATTGAGGTTTACTAAGACAAAAAACTAATGCTTATTTACCTTATAAAGTTTAATAAATGCTAATTTAGGGGCCGAGTAGGACCCTCGGAAGGGTCATAGTGAACTGTAAATGCAAGTTTGAGGCTGCAATTAGGAAATTACTTTCTGCATCACAAACTCTCTGGGAAGGGGAGGAGTTCCGGTGCAGAGCAGGAAGTGACAGTGAGTCTGTGTCTGGCTGGTGTATGCTGAGGACATCTGGAGAATCTGTATGGAGCCTGGAAGAGGATTTACGGCTCCCAGTGGAGTCTGGCGACGGCACCTAGGGAAGATTCTCCACAACGAGACCGGGAAATAAGTGACTGTATGGTCTGGTTCTGGAGTTGACCAGTGGATCAGGAAAAAGCACCAAGAGCCTGCCAAGGAACTGTAAGTGCGGCTTTGCCGCAGCACATCGCAGCACACATGTTCAGTGACATTTTGGATATACCAGAAAGCTACAAGAGACATACTCCACTTTCCTTTGGATTATAAATAGTATTGTGCAATACTTAGGGTGCACCCCAACGTTATATCTTGCTCAGGAACATTCAGGCGCAGCCAGGCTGCTTTCTGGACATCGGGAAAAGTCCACAAGTACGGGGTCAGTGTTAGACAGTATTATTCTTACTGTATGGTTATGCGCTGTTATCATTCTGGTTACGTATGCTCAGCTACATGATCACTATAACTGTTCAGTAAATGTAATTGTTGTAAAAGAACCGCTGTCTGTGTGGCATCGTGTACCCTCTGAATCTGTGGGCCCAGCCCTCGGTTTTCCTTCACTGGCAAACCTATAAACTGGTGTTCACCGCCTCACACTAAAGCTGTTAGTTCAATTATAATATTATCGGTTAATTACGCTGCTCATTTCTATTCTCTCTGGATTCATGGGCTCTCTTGTTCTTACAACGATTTATTTACAATATGTATGCAATGTCTTATCATACTTTTGTCTGCTGCGCTACCGCAGATAATAGGGTGCGTTGATCCCTTCTTTCACTAGTGGCCTATGCCGCCATAGGGGGCTCTCCCTTCCTCCTACCTGATAACGCAACTCCTCGGTACGGGATCCACACCTAATCATTTCCGGTAACGCAGGCTAAAGAAAGGAGATCACATGCGGAATAATGTGAAGTCCAAGTTAACTATGCAGTTTGTTATTTTCAGTTTTTTGAACGTCCCCTGTTGGGTCAGTCTGATTTTTATATGTCCCCCCCTCTCCTCTCCTCTTCTCTCCTCTCCTCTTCTCCCTCTTTGCTTTATATTCTTCTTATCCAGAGACCCCACAACGCCCCTTCTTCTCATACAGAGCCGAGAGGGCGCAGACCATGAGAATGAGTCTGCGGATCTGCTGCTCAACAAGGACGATACTGATACCTTTCTAATCATCCTTGCATTTACTTTCCTATGCTTCGTGTGATTTCATGGAATGTTAAGGGCCTGAGATCACCTCATAAACGCATGGCCATTCTTCACCATCAAAAATGCATGAAAACTGACAGCACGTTCCTTCAAGAAACTCACCTAACCCAAATGGACTTTATGTGTATGAAAAAATTATCGGTAGGACGAGTGCTGGGGTCTCCATCACCCTCTGGCACAGCGTTGTAATCATCGTTTTCCATAAACGCCTCACACCCGACATCATAACAGCCACAGATGAGGAGGGTCGTTACATTGCTGCTCAGATTAGACTCCTCCCCTTTGGTATTGGCTAATATATACGCACCGAGCTCCTCGCCCAAACCTTTCCTCCAAGATCTGCCCTCGATATTGTCAAATTTTATGTACCTCCCTGTACTGTTGGGAGGAGACTTCAATCAATGTATAAACATGCGGAAAGATAGACAAAAACCTTTCACTCCGAATTGTCCAGCTAACCCAACCTCCCCATCAACACACACGCTATTAAACAATTTCACAGAGTCGCTCCAGCTCACGGATGCGTGGCGACTAGCACACCCAGAGGGAAGGGAATTCACGTTCTTCTCTCCCGTACACCATACCCTATCCAGAATTGATTATTTCTTTGTAAACCACATGCTCTTACAAAACATCAAACATTCTGAGATAGATGATATAGCGATCTCCGATCACTCCCCGATTTCCATCTCCATATGACACGCGCAAAATCACCACCACTCACGCACCTGGCGTTACCCCTCCTTTCTGGCACACAATCGGGACTTGCTCCGAGTGTTGAATAATGCCTGGAGCGAGTTCTGTAAAACAAATGTGGAACATCAAACAAACCCCAATATCTTTTGGGAGATAGGCAAAGCGGTCCTACGTGGTAGAATCATCGCGTTCACTTCCACCTACAAGAAAAACCTTCTCCGTAGCTATTCAGCAGCAAACCTCCGTTTATGACAAGCACAGCAAGATCTGGCAAATTTTAATTCCCACGAAAATAGGACTGCATGGTCAGAGGTCAAGCATTACTTTGATACATGGGCAGCGGCCCAAGAGGCCATACACCAATCACATACCAACCTGCAATTTCATACATTCGGCAACAAGCCAGGCAAGTTGTTAGCAAGACTATGTAAAAAACCATTCACACCTACTCTCTTTACGTCTCTGAGAGATGCACAGGGAACACTAAAAAGTGATCCTCTAGACATCATATCCATTTTAGAAAACTTCTACCAAACTCTCTATGGGCCGGACCCTATAGACATCACTAAAGCTACCTCCTTCCTGGACCATGTCTGATTGCCACAGTTATACCCCACCTCACCTCAAGCCTTAAATGCTCCCATTACTCTGACAGATGTATCGCTAGCTATTAAATCACTTGAAAACGGTAAAGCCCCGGGCCCCGATGGCTGAAACCCTTTCCCCTACATTACAATCGGTGTTCAAGACCATTCAGACAGGAGGAGACTACCTTCCCTCCGGATCCCAAGCCCACATTAAATTGATTGCCAAAAAAGATAAAGACCCGTCAGAACCTGACTCGTATCTTCCTATATCCCTGCTGAATCTAGATGCAAAACTCTTGTCAAAAATTATCGCCTCTCACCTAGCAACTATCTTACCCACTCTTATTCATCCTTCCCAAGTGGGTTTTGTGCAGGGACGCTCAGCAGCTTCGAATATTCGGAAGGTGATATCCGCTTTGAGTCAAGCCTCGAACAACACACTCCTAGATGCGGCAATAATCTCATTAGACACCGAAGAGGCTTTTGATAATGTCAGTTTTGAATGGCTTTTCTTAGCGCTGAGAAAGTTTGGATTTGAAGGCCCGTTTATGCATCTGATCCAAACCATGTATTCATCTCCAACAGCCCGAGTTGTAGAAGCGGGTCACATATCCAACCCTATTCATCTCCACAAAGGCACTAGACAGGGGTGCCCTCTGTTCCCGTTACTTTTCAACGTGACCCTAGAACCATTAGCACGCTTCCTATTATTTCACTGTGACCTCCATGGCATCAAAATCGAGCAAGAAGAGCTGAGACTTGCCTTGTTTGCAGATGATATTTTAATTTTCACCTCGCACCCATCCCTTGACTTACCCTATATAAAACATATTTTTTCCTCTTTTCGCCTTTGCTCCGGACTCCGCATTAATTTTTCTAAAAGCGAGGTGCTTCCACCTTTCCACTCCTGCCTCCCGGTATGGACCCAAAACTCGACATTCAAAATTGCAGCTAAACATATCACCTACTTAGGTATAAAGATAGGGAAACTAGCCTCATCTTTATATACGTTAAATTATACGCCGACGATTGCCAAAATGATTGGGGAACTGGATATGTGGAAGGACTTACCGCTATCCCTCCTGGGCAGATCACAGCTTTTTAAGATGGTCAGCTTTCTGAAACTTCTCTACCCGCTCCAAACCATACCAAGTAAGGAACTTTGTCAACTCCGTGGCACCCATTAAATCTACCAGATTTCAATCGACATTTATTGATGTCTTGGTGAACTCTCGAAAATACAACATTTTGAACATATATAGGCCGCTGAACCTTCTATTTGCCAAACCTTTCGAGACTTTCAATGCTGTGAAATCCTGGGTCAAAGATTTCAAAAATGCACTCACAGCTGACCAATTATTATCAGGCTTCCAATCCACTTGTGACTTCAATAGCAATGAATTCTGGCGTGAACAACAGCTTAAGATTCTTCACCGCGCCTATGTGCCCTGTCTCTACTCCAAAAAAGATCTGGCTATGTCTACCTGCCCTTTGTGCGGAATTCAAAAACCATCATTACAACACAGATTCTGGCTCTGCCCTGCTATCTCTACATTCTGGAAGCAAGTGGTTAATTTCATATCCATCATCACTGCTTTCCGATTACCCATCCACCAGCTACCATTATTCTCCGGATTTATGGAACAGCCAATCATTGGTCTCTTCTCTTCACAAACGTCATCCTTCAGAGATAACAAATCTTGGATATCAACATTCCTCCTAATTGCAAGATGGGTCATTCTCCACAAATGGGTCTCCAACTGCCCTCCAACTATGATGGACATCAAACAAGAGCTCAGCTCTCTTCTACGTTTGGACAGGCTTCACCTAATCACCTCACCGACTACTTCAAAGGAATCCCATTATTTTAGAAAGTGGAATTCCTATATTACAGGTGCCCTATCCATACAGGAGCAGGCTTTCTTTACTCAGACACGGACTCGCTGCTATAGTTCCATCTACTAACTGGTCATGTGCATTGTTTGTTTAAGTGTCATTGATTTTCTCTTCATTTCTCATTTACTCCCTCTCCATCCTCATCTCACCTATATCTTGACCCTCTAATTATTTTCTCGACTTATGCTCTTCTTCACACTCGACATTGTCATCACACCACAGACCCTCATTAGCCAGGTGGAGGGTGACACTTCCTTCACATCACTCATGGTGGAACCCGTAACAATTAATAACTACTACTCTCCAATTTCTCATTGCCACTTTCTAAATACGACTCACTGATTTTTATCTTCTTGCTCTTTTCCTACCTTGGTCTTTCGGTCTACTATCTCTCTATATTATATCTAGCCTTTGAGTACAATCTTCTCTACTTCTGTGTGTTTACTGGCTCCAGCTGCCATACTATCTTATCCTCATTTCACAACAATCTCATTGACACTGATTACTTCATTTGTTCACAATTTCCCCTTTCCTATTCTTCCCCTTTTCTTCCTTAACCTCTTTTTACCATTACCATTTACTCCCATCACCCAAATCCTCAGATATTTTCCTTTGTACCATATTTTGGACACATTATTGGTGGGACACTGATGACATCTATGTTCATCCCCATCACTCAACACCATTTACTGGCAAATTTCATCATCGCCAGAGTAAGTCTGGAATGCATCATTTCTACTGGATATTATTTTTTTCCCTTATCTACACACAAACCTCTTGCCTTTCACTTCTTCATATCATTTTCCGCGCTATTCATCAACACATCCGGTATACCTTCGTATTGTATCAATGCCTTTTCCTAACTGCTAACATCGCACCAAGGTCCTGTTAGGTTTATTTGCCGCAACATTATATCCTTGACCAGAATCGATGTAACATGGGTGTCATAACTGCATCATCATTTCTCTGTGGTTGGAACTTGTTAAAACTTAATAAATTTTCTTTAAAAATACAAAAGTCCCCCGAAATAGATCTAATGTCAATCATGAAGCCCGCCACCCAGCCACCGCCCACCCGAAAAAAGAAAATAAAAAATACTCCGCTCTTGATGCTGGCTCCCACTGACAACTGCGCCAGGATGACCGTTCCTAAATATTGTGATGACCTCACAAGGGGGCGGGGTCATCCCCACCCCTTATTACATCATCATGTGCTGTGATTGGCCAAAGCATTGCAGCTGACCTGTGGTCAGGTGCATTGCTTTGGCCAATCACAATGCACTGTCAGAGCACAGTGCATTGTGGGGCACGGCGGGCAAATAGCCTTCTGAATGCCCTTACCATTTGCCGAACACATGAATGGCCAACACTAAAGCTGATCATAAAAGATGGCAATCCCTTTTCTCTTTGAATTTCCCCTTTTTAGTCCCCAAATGCCTCTTTTCTGGATACTACCTTGAGCAGGGGTAGACAACTTTTGAGAGGTGGAGATCTACCATGACAACACGGAAGAGATCACCAGGGTGCCACAGCCTTTTTCTTTTTTTAAGATAACTAGCAAGCCCCCAAATGACAGTAGTGGGTAGGGTAGGGCAGTGTACAGAGGTTAGTAGGATGTAAGGCATTATAGAGAGGTCAGTAGCATGTAGAGTAGTGTACAGAGGTCATTAGGGCAGATGACAAGAGTGAGGAGAGGGGTTAGCAGGGCTGAGAATAGGGCACCATTAGAACAAAGGGCAAGGGGTCAGCAGGGCAAAGGCCAGAGGTTAGCAAGGCAGTGTAAAGGGGGGGATCATAAAGACACAGTACACAGGGGTCAGTAGAGCCTGATACAGGGGGGTCTAGAGGGTTTGTTATAGGTGGTCTGAAGTGTATGAAATTGGGGGGGTCAGGAGGGCTGGAGGGAAAATTATTGGAGGGTCAGGAGGGCACAGTACAGGGGGATCAGGAAGACACAGTACTGGAGGGTTAGGAGGGCATTATACTTGGGGTTAGGAACGCATAGTCTTTGGGGGAGAGGAGAGTATGGCACTGGAGGGTCAGGAGGGCAAGGTACTGAGGGTTAAGAAGGCATAGTCTTTGGGGGGAGAGGAGAGTATGGCACTGGAGGGTCAGGAGGGCAAGGTACTGAGGGTTAAGAAGGCACAGTTTTAGGGGTCAGGTGCACACAGCACTGGATGTTCAGGGGAGCATGATACTGGGGGTCAGGAGAGCATGGTACTGGTAACCCTGTTTTATCATCTTCACTGGTTTCTGCCTACCCACAGTACATTTACTGGGGGAGCTCCGCACCAGCAGGCTGGATCTCCTACATGTATGTCATCCAGCCTGTTCTAGGTTGTCAGTGGCTACAATGGGATTTTGTCAGCAGGTCTGGCTGTAGCCAATCACAGCACAGAGTCCTGTGGTTACAAACGCACAGACCTCTGTGCACAGATCAGCAGTGTGGCTGTTACAGGCAGATCTGTAAGTGAAAGCAGCACATAGGACACACATTACACCTGATAGGCACACAGGAAACCCCTTTGATTGGCCCTTGCTGTTAACCCCTTCCCAGTCAGTGACATTAGTACAGTGATAGTGTACAATGCTGTATCTGATCAATGTTTCAGTGTCACTAGTGATGTCAGTGTCAGTTACTGTACCTCCGGTGTTATGGGAGGACCATTCTAACCCATTGTGTGCTGGAGTCAATGTGTCCTTGTAACTAATTGCTTTCCTTTCACAGCCGACTCTCAGGGTCTGTTTAGATTTAATATGTGTAACATGTGGCTCATCAGAAGGTTATTCTGTATATCTCCTTCAGAATTCATATGAATAATTATAATTTAATATCAGAAAAACCTGACATATCCGTATACTGTACTGTATACTCTGGGCTGCAGGTATACACACAGATCCCACCCACTAAAGTGTACTGTACACCTTTTGCTGACAAAGTGGCCACTGAAGTGCCAAGAGACATGATGATGATGTCTTAACCTGTTTTTATGATCAATAAATACCGACCTTCCTGAAGAATCCACTTGGATCCACTTGGCTATATATGGAACAGATTTGTGGAGGTCACACCTAAAAGTACGAGTCTGTATAAATTGTGACCCTAAACAGGATAAAATTCCTGTGTGACCCCGATATACCAATCAGATGAATGCCAGGATGAAGGTTCTGATTGATCTTCAGAGTTATGGGTTGTAAATGACAGAAGTCCATCCAATTCTGATCTTCTCTGACTGGACAACCAGGTGGCCAATCGTGATTCACATAAGAGAACAAAATCCTTCTTATTGGTTCTGTTCATCGCACCACAAATGAGTTTATGATTGTTTGTGCTCCTTCCAGGTGATGTCATCTCGGGTCATCTCCTGATGTCATGGCGACCTCTTCCTCCTCATCGTCCTCCTCACAAGGTATGACTGCTGATCCTGACAATCCTTTCCAATGGTTTCCTCCATCTCACATCTCCAGAGATTGGAATTAGATGATAGGGCATCTTCTGTCTCTGTAGTCTGGACATTTCCTGTACACATCTGGTCAGTCCTCCCATTAGAAGAGTTCAGGAACTTTCATCAATTCCACAATCACATTCCTGTGTCTTCAGATTTTATTTATCATTGATGGAAATGATCTTCTGAGATGGCCCAGTGATCCATAATGACTGGATGACCCCAAATTGTATGGTTAGCTGTGCAGTGGTCGGGGGAATCCTTTGTCTATAATCCTAAGGAGGACACAGCCCTGTGGTAGATGACACATATTGCTGGGAGATTTGGGGGTAATCGTTCTTAGTTCACATTGATCACACATATCTTTTATGGGGGTAACATTTTTTACAGGATTTATAGGTTTTTTTAGTTTACTATCAAACAACAAATAAACATGATGTTTAAAATGGTCATCCCTACATATACATTAGAAGGTCTATATATAAAATATGTATTATGAGTTTGTGTCATTTACACAGCCATCACTAATAATCCCCGTAATGTGGCTAATAGGTTACTTCCTATGATCATCAGCTCCATCTACTGGCCATAAACAGTATTTTTCTTGAAATACCTCAACCAGTAAGATATGACATTATGGCCACTAGATGGAGCTGATGATGAAAGGAAATAGACATATTTGACATATTATGGGGATTATTCATGAAGGTGATTTCTTTTTTTATAAATAGACCCCTAGGTTTTTGCATTCAATATTCATCCATCAGAGGTAACACACCATCCTGGAAGAGGTCATGTGACATTATCACAGGGAAGCCAATCCCTCCATAGGATAATGTACATATAGACATATTGGGGGGGATTTCCTTCCTCATCTATAAGCTCTTTATAGCATTACCAGCTGCCAGTACAGATTTATCAGCTGTCATGTGTCAGAAATCATCCAATCAGGATGAATGTTTATGGTTGATGATTGTCCTCTCTGCAGGGTCGGCTCCTGGTATTGGAAGAAAGTGGAAACAAACCCCCGGCGATCTTCTCATATATTCTCTGGAGAATCTGAAAGGATGTGACTTCAAGAGATTTAGGAACAAATTGTCTGATTTCCCCTATAAAGGTAAACTTCCCATCCCCCGAGGAAAACTAGAAAATTCCGACTGCATCTCCACCAAGGACATCCTGATAGACACATATGGAGAAGAAGGGGCTCTGGATGCCACCATTAAAGTCTTTACACTGATCGGACTGATGGGACCTGCAAATGACCTCAAGAAGAGGAGAGCCCAGAATGGTGAGTTCCCATCTATAATGACCATTTCCTACCAATTCCTGATCAATATCTGTGAGAGGAAGAACTAGGAATGTCATCCAGGGAAAGCCAGCGTCCAGTCAGGAGCTTCCAACTGGATGAAACTGTTCCCGCTGACAGTGCGCACATATGGGACCTCACAGAAGTGAGTCTTTATCCTGGGGGCCCCATATCTGTGTACCTCTCTTTGTGCTGAGAGCGCTGCACAGAGACTAGGATCTCACCAAGAGCCCCGGGTATTGTACTAATGATCGGGACCCAGGACTCCCATTTCCTGATCACATGATCACTGTGATAGCCTTTGATTGAAAACCACAGTGATCAATCATTCTGCAGCCCGCCCCTGTGTATTATTTCTTTATGAATGGAGAGAAAGAAACCTTGTATACATACAGGATCCATTATATCATACATTGTATACATACATGATCCATTATATCATACATTGTATACATACAGGATCCATTATATCATACATTGTGTACATACAGGATACATTATATCATACATTGTATACATACAGGATACATTATATCATACATTGTATACATGCAGGATCCATTATATCATACATTGTATACATACAGGATCCATTATATCATACATTGTATACATACAGGACACATTATATCATACATTGTATACATACAGGACACATTATATCATACATTGTATACATACAGGACACATTATATCATACATTGTATACATACAGGATCCATTATATCATACATTGTATACATACAGGATCCATTATATCATACATTGTATACATACAGGACCCATTATATCATACATTGTATACATACAGGATCCATTATATCATACATTGTATACATACAGGACACATTATATAATACATTGTATACATACAGGACACATTATATCATACATTGTATACATACAGGATCCATTATATAATACATTGTATACATACAGGACACATTATAGCATACATTGTATACATACAGGATCCATTATATCATACATTGTATACATACAGGATCCATTATAAAACACGTATGCATACAGGATTAATTGTATCATACATTGTATACATACAGGACCCATTATATCATGCATTGTATACATACAGGACCCATTATATCATACATTGTATACATACAGGATCCATTATATCATACATTGTATACATACAGGACACATTATATCATACATTGTATACATACAGGATCCATTATATCATACATTGTATACATACAGGATCCATTATATCATACATTGTATACATACAGGATCCATTATATAATACATTGTATACATACAGGATCCATCATATAATACATTGTATACATACAGGATCCATTATATCATACATTGTATACATACAGGATCCATCATATAATACATTGTATACATACAGGATCCATTATATCATACATTGTATACATACAGGACACATTATATAATACATTGTATACTTAGAGGACATATTATATAATACATTGTATACATACAGGATCCATTATATCATACATTGTATACATACAGGATATATTATATACATTGTATACATACAGGATCCATTATATCATACATTGTATACATACAGGACACATTATATAATACATTGTATACATACAGGATCCATTATATAATACATTGAATACATACAGGACACATTATATCATACATTGTATACATACAGGATCCATTATATCATACACTGTATACATACAGGATCCATTATATCGTACATTGTATACATACAGGATCCATCATATAATACATTGTATACATACAGGATCCATTATAAAACACGTATGCATACAGGATTAATTGTATCATACATTGTATACATACAGGATCCATTATATCATACATTGTATACATACAGGACACATTATATAATACATTGTATACATACAGGACACATTATATCATACATTGTATACATACAGGATCCATTATATAATACATTGTATACATACAGGACACATTATATAATACATTGTATACATACAGGACACATTATATAATACATTGTATACATACAGGACACATTATATTATACATTGTATACATACAGGATCCATCATATAATACATTGTATACATACAGGATCCATTATAAAACACATTGTATACATACAGGATCCATTATATCATACATTGTATACATAGAGGACATATTGTATAATACATTGTATACATACAGGATCCATTATATCATACATTGTATACATACAGGATATATTATATACATTGTATACATACAGGATCCATTATATCATACATTGTATACATACAGGACACATTATATAATACATTGTATACATACAGGATCCATTATATAATACATTGTATACATACAGGACACATTATATCATACATTGTATACATACAGGACACATTATATCATACATTGTATACATACAGGACACATTATATAATACATTGTATACATACAGGACACATTATATCATACATTGTATACATACAGGACACATCATATAATACATTGTATACATACAGGATCCATTATATCATACATTGTATACATACAGGATCCATTATATAATACATTGTATACATATAGGATCCATTATATCATACATTGTATACATACAGGATCCATTATATAATACATTGTATACATATAGGATCCATCATATAATACATTGTATACATACAGGATCCATTATATAATACATTGTATACATATAGGATCCATCATATAATACATTGTATACATACAGGACCCATTATATCATACATTGTATACATACAGGATCCATTATATAATACATTGTATACATACAGGATCCATTATATAATACATTGTATACATACAGGACCCATTATATAATACATTGTATACATACAGGACACATTATATCATACATTGTATACATATGGGATCCATTATATAATACATTGTATACATACAGGACACATTATATCATACATTGTATACATACAGGACCCATTATATCATACATTGTATACATACAGGACACATTATATCATACATTGTATACATATGGGATCCATTATATAATACATTGTATACATACAGGATCCATCATATAATACATTGTATACATACAGGACCCATTATATCATACATTGTATACATACAGGATCCATTATATCATACATTGTATACATACAGGATCCATCATATAATACATTGTATACATACAGGATCCATTATATAATACATTGTATACATACAGGACACATTATATAATACATTGTATACATACAGGATCCATTATATAATACATTGTATACATATAGGATCCTTTATATCATACATTGTATACATACAGGACACAATATATAATACATTGTATACATACAGGATCCATTATATCATACATTGTATACATACAGGACCCATTATATCATACATTGTACACATACAGGATACATTATATCGTACATTGTATACATACAGGATCCATTATATAATACATTGTATACATACAGGATCCATCATATAATACATTGTATACATACAGGATCCATTATAAAACACATTGTATACATACAGGATTAATTGTATCATACATTGTATATGTGGCAGAACTGTTCTGCCTGGGCTTCCTCGTGCGCAGCGATGCATCTCAGCCAATGGTCCCCTTTTCCGGCAAGTCTTCCAGCGCTCTGCCAAGGCGGGTATTAGAGCTCAAAAACAATCCTTCCCTGATATCCCAAACCACGAGTCGGAACTTCTTGTAGGGTGAAATGACAGTATACAATATGAACTCTATAGGAATGAAAGACTACAAGTTCACATTTCCCTAAACAAACAGTGTAGAATGCCTGTCTACATACCAGCTGCTAAACATATACAGCTTTACAAAGGGGAAAAAACTGAGACAGAAAGGGCAAAATTTTATCACAAAGGGACTGTTTCTCACAAGGCTCCCCCGTTGCATAACACCCGCCAGACCCGGCGAGACCTTTAAACGGGTCCGCTTGGGGCTGGTCTGTTCAGAGGGTTACTTCTCCAACTCGGCTTGCTGGGACAACCCATCCGTGTTGGTGTTTTGCTTCCCTGGTTGGTAGTGGATGGTAAATTTAAAGGGTTGGAGGATCAAGCTCCACCGCAGCAGATGATCATTGTCCCTGGAAACCCGGTTTAGCCATACCAGGGGGTTGTGATCAGTGAGTACGGTGATGGAGCGCCCGTACAGGTAGGGCTGCAATTTCTTGAGGGCACATACCAAGACAAGACACTCTTTCTCCACAGCAGCGTAGGCCACCTCCCGAGGTAACAACTTTCTACTTAGGTAGGAAACTAGATGGTCATTCCCATCGTCCCCAATTTGGCTCAGAACAGCACCAAATCCAAAGGTGGAGGCATTGTTGTGAACACAAAACCATTTGGAAGGGTTAGGGGCAGCCAAAATGGGAGCATGGATCAGAACATGTTTGAGCTTTTGCAAAGCCATTTCACACTTTGGGGACCACACAACCTGTTGGGGCAGATTCTTCCGGGTCAGATCCGTTTGGGGTTTAGCAATGGCGCTGTAGTTGGGGATGAATTTACGGTAGTACCCTGCAGTGCCTAGGAAGGCAAGGACCTGGGTCTTGGATCAGGGAGTGGGCCAATTAGCTACCGCTTCCACCTTTTGCCTGTGCTGGTCGTTGCTTCCCACATCCTACCCGATGTCCTAGATATCGGACCTCGGACACCCCAAAATGGCATTTGTCTGGTCAGATGGTCAGCCCTGCTTGCCCGATGCGTTCAAGCACTTCCCTGAGGTGTCGGAGGTGATCCTCCCAACTATCACTGTAGATAGTTATATTTTCTAGATAGGCACAGGAGAAGTCCTGCAGCCCATTCGGCAGCTTATCTACCATTCTCTGAAAGGTAGCCGGGGCATTCTTCATCCCAAACGGCATGACCCCGGAATGGTACAAGCCGAATGGGGTGATGAATGCCGACTTTAGTACCGCATCCAGTGGAATCTGCCAGTACCCCTTGAAGAGATTGATAGTGGTAAGAAAATTACCTCTGGCCATCCGGTCCAGCAGCTCATCTATCTGGGGCATGGGGTATGCATTGGTCACGGTCCGGTCATTGAGCCTGTGGTAGTCCACACAGAACCAGACGGTTCAATCCTTCTTGGGTACCAGGACCACAGGGGAGGCCCAGGGACTGTCAGAGGGTTCTATCACACCTAAATCCAGCATTTCCTTAATCTCTCTTCTCATCCCTTCTCTGACGGACTCGGGCACTCGGTACGCCGCATGCTTCAGGGGGGCCTGATCCTGCGTGTCTACCCGGTGGGCAGTTGTGGTGGTGTAACTGGGCAGAGACAAGAACAGCCCTTGGTGCTCTTGGAGCAGTTGGCGGGCCTGTTCCTGCACCTTGGGAGGCAGCCGTGTGCTGATATCTACATCTGCTACACTCAACTTGGACTGTCCGTCCCCTGGCAGCCCCAGCAGAAGAAACGTTTGAGTCATCGGTAGCCGGAGCACAAATAGAAGCTGCACTCTCAACCTGTCGTTCGATGAACGGTTTCAGCATATTAACATGGAAGGTTTTCCGGATCCTTCCATCCGAACAGCAAGCTACAATGTACATGGTATCAGAGTTGCTCCACCACTTGGTACGGGCCCTGCCAGGCAGCCTGTAATTTGTCTGGTTTCAAGGCCAACACTTTCTGTCCTAAGTGAAACGTTCTGTCTCAGGCAGACCGGTCGTACCACCGTTTCTGTCAGCTCTGGGCAGCCTCAAGGTTGTCTCGTACTAGGGTCATCAACCGTTGTGACCTCCCCCTGAGCTCCAGCACATAGGCCACCACTGAGGTCCCCTCCTCAGCCACTGCTCCCTCCCAGTGTTCACATAGCAGATCCAGGGGTCCCCGAATCCTCCGGCCATACAGCAGCTTGAAGGGAGAGAACCCAGTGGATTCCTGCGGTACCTCTCATTAGGCGAACAATAGGTTGGGGGATGCCGTTCCCAGTCCTTCCTTATGGGACATGGTGAATGTTCGGAGGAGCTGTTTCAGCATACCGTTAAACCGTTCGCAGAGCCCATTTGTCTGGGGTTGGTAGGGAGAGCTGTACAGCGGTCTGATCCCACACAACTTCCAAAGTTGTTGGGTAAGCTCGGCCGTGAACTGCGTGCCTTGGTCAGTCAGGATCTCCCGAGGAAATCCCACCCGAGTAAAGATCTGCAGCAGGGCTTGAGCAACTGTTTCTGTCTGCACATATCTCAGCGCTACGGCCTCCGGGTACCGAGTGGCGTAGTCAACAATGGTCAAGATATACTTCTTGACCATGGGACTAGGCCGTTTCAGGGGCCCCACTAGGTTCACGGTGATACAACTGAAAGGTTCCCTGGCTATGGGTAGGGGCCTCAGAGTGGCCCTGGGCCTGTCTCCCTGCTTCCCCACCTTCTGGCAGACCTCACAAGACTGACCGTAGTCCCGAATGTCCCCCGATACTCCTGGCCAGAAGAGACTCTGGGTTAAGCGATGCAAGGTCCGTCGCTTGCCCAAATGCCCAGCAAGGAGAATATCATGTGCAATCTGGAGGAGATCACGCCGATACTGCCTCAGTACTACCATCTGCCGGTGAGGTATTTGGGCAGTGCCCACCCCTGCTCCCCCGTGGACCCTGTACAACTTGCCTTCGTCCCACTCATACCTCACATCTCCCGATCCCCCAAGATCACTCCTAGCCCTCCGTCTATAGGGGTCTAAGGTCCGGTCACTGGCTGTTTCTTTAGCAAATTCAGTGGGGGAATCCCAGGTCAGGGCAGGGACATGCTCAGCAGGGGATGGGTATTCGACTCTTACCTGAACCTCGGCAGGTGGAGCGGCAGCATGCTTTCTAGCTTGGTGGCGAGTGTTGACTGGATGAGCTTCAGCAGGGGTCTCGGTGCCAAAATTGGAGACCAGGACTCCCAGATCATTTCCAAGGAGAACCTCAGCCAGCAAGTTCTGCATTACTCCAATTTCAACGTCCCTGGCCCTAGCCCCCCATTCCAGATGAACCCTTGTGGTAGGAATCCAGTAGACATGGCCTCCCGCTACCCGTATGGCCACAGACCACCCGGTCTTGGCCCAGTCTGGTACCAGTTGGGGTTGGACTAGGGTGTGGCCCCAGTATCCTGTAATCCTTGGGCCCGACGGCCGTTAACATGGACATCCTGTTGGTGATGTTGGCGATTGTCCGGGGGGCAGCCTGGAGAGGGTTAGCCTCGTGAAAGATTCCGATGTCCTCATCGGTTGTAAAATTCCTCCATGAAGAGGCGGTGTCACTCGGGTGGTCCTGTAGGGAGTAGGCAGAGGCTCGGCCATACGGAGTGGTGGGTCGGTTGGAAGTGCCCCGAGGGGTTGGCTGATCTGGGACCTTGGTGGATTCTGAGGGCAATGATTGCGGATGTGCTCTATTTGGTTGCAGCCAGAAGGTGTGGGTGGTCTGAGGCATTCTCGGGTGACTGGAGTGGGCACCACTGGTTGTGGATGAGGTGCAGGGGGAATGGCAGGCTCAGTTAGCCTCCTGTTGCCCAGGTACTCATCAGCCCAGTGACTAGCATTGGCTTAAGTTAGGGGTGTCTGTCCCGGACCCACTGTCTAACAGCCCCTGGAAGTCCATTGTAAAACTGCTCCAGTAACAGCAGTTGCA
The DNA here is from genome assembly GCF_062004578.1 of Staurois parvus. Classification (NCBI taxonomy): domain Eukaryota; kingdom Metazoa; phylum Chordata; class Amphibia; order Anura; family Ranidae; genus Staurois; species Staurois parvus. Next base: position 1,558,251 of record NW_028318308.1, on the reverse strand, counting down.
ACAGTTCCTCCAGCTTGGCGATCTGACACCCTCGGACCCAGCTGCGGGCAGCGTGTTGTAACTGAAGTCCCCATTCAGTGAAGGTGTCCTGGGGTTTCTTCTTGAGTGTCCAGAACTTTAAGCGGTATGCCTCTGGGGTGAGAGCGTAGCGGGCCAACAAGTGTTGCTTAACAAAATCATAATCCAAGCAGTAGCTGTCGGGTACAGTCCTTAATGCATCTGCAGCCCGACTGGTTAGCTTGCTGCTCAAAATGGGGATCCAGTCTTGGGCTGCCACACCATGGATTGTGCACAACTGTTCAAAGTCCTGAAGAAAGCTGTCAATGTCCCCATCCGTCTCCGAGAACGTTTTGAAAGCAGCGTAGGGAATTTTACTTGGTCCAGATGCAGTCTGGAGAAGGTGGGAGGTAATCCCCTCCCAGACTGAGCCCTCGGTTGATGGCCGGGAGTGACTAAGCCGCAGTTGGGTGGCATCGTCCAGGGCCTTGGAAATCTGTTCAGAGGTGGGAGCGCTTCCGAACAGAGCCAAACGCCACTCCACCTGTTGTCGTAAATGTGAGTGGTATAGGGGTCTCCGTACGGTGCTAAGCGGACCTGGCATTTCAGGGGTTGATGAGCTGCTCTGTTCCTCCAACTCCTCCCATGAAGCAGAGTTCACTTCTGGTGGAGCAATGTTCACTTCCAGCGTAGCGGAGTGTGCATCAGGTGAAGTGGGGTGCACATCTGCTTTGTCCAGGGCCATAATCTTGACCAACAGTTCCTCTCTGGTCTTGGAGCCAGCGATACCTCCCTGAGCGACAAGCAGGCTTTGGAGAGCTGGCTTCTGGAGGTCTCGTACGTCCATCTAGCCAAGCAGGGACGTCTCCGTGAAAAAGATGGGGTTCCGGTTGGTGGTTTGGAATTTCTCCGCAATGAGGAAAGATCCCACCGCTGCCAACCAGTTGTGGTGGAACCGTGCCACCTGGGCTTCCTCGTGCGGAGCGATGCATCTCAGCCAATGGCCCCCTTTTCCGGTAAATCTTCCAGCGCTCTGCCAAGGCGGGTATTAGAGCTCAAAAACAATCCTTCCCTGATATCCCAAACGAGTCAGAACTTTGTGTAGGGTGAAATGAATGAATCTTTATTGAACACAACTCAGTATTTACAGCTTCACCCCCACCAGACAGTCTGGCACCGGGTTTTCCCCACCCACAACAAAACCCTACAACCAACAATACAGTATGAACTCTATAGAAGAGAAAGACAACAAGCTCACATTTCCCTAAACAAGCAGTGTAGAATGTCTGTCTACATAACAGCTGCTAAACATATACAGATTTAAAAAGGGGAGAAATTTGAAACAGAAAGGGTAAAATGTTATCACAAAGGGATGGTTCCTCACAAGGCTCCACCATTGCATAACACCCGCCAGACCCGGTGAGACCTTTAAACGGGTCCACTTGGGGCTGGTCTGTTCAGAGGGTTACTTCTCCAACTCAGCTTACCGGGACAACTCATCCGTGTTGGTGTTTTGCTTCCCCGGTTGGTAGTGGATGGATACATGATATCATACATTGTATACATGCAGGATACATGATATAATACATTGTATACATACAGGATAAATGATATCATACATTGTATACATACATGATCCATTATATCATACATTGTATACATACAGGATCCATTATATCATACATTGTATACATACAGGATACATTATATCATACATTGTATACATACAGGACACATTATATCATACATTGTATACATACAGGATCCATTATATAATACATTGTATACATACAGGATACATTATATAATACATTGTATACATACAGGATCCATTATATAATACATTGTATACATACAGGATCCATTATATAATACATTGTATACATACAGGATCCATTATATAATACATTGTATACATACAGGACACATTATATCATACATTGTATACATACAGGACACATTATATCATACATTGTATACATACAGGACACATTATATTATACATTGTATACATACAGGACCCATTATATAATACATTGTATACATACAGGATCCATTATATCATACATTGTATACATACAGGACACATTATATAATACATTGTATACATACAGGACACATTATATCATACATTGTATACATACAGGACACATTATATAATACATTGTATACATACAGGACACATTATATCATACATTGTATACATACAGGACACATTATATAATACATTGTATACATACAGGACACATTATATCATACATTGTATACATATAGGACACATTATATCATACATTGTATACATTCAGGATCCATTATATCATACATTGTATACATACAGGACACATTATATAATACATTGTATACATACAGGACACATTATATCATACATTGTATACATACAGGATCCATTATATAATACATTGTATACATACAGGACACATTATATCATACATTGTATACATACAGGACACATTATATAACACATTATATACATACAGGACACATTATATAACACATTGTATACATACAGGATACATTATATCATACATTGTATACATACAGGATCCATTATATAATACATTATATACATACAGAATACATTATATAATACATTAATGGTAGAAGTCTCATGCGCTGTCAGACAAAACCAAAAAAAACCCTAAAGAACACCAATGTAATAAAAAAATCTAAAGAAGCAGCAAGCACCCAAAAAGTGTTCTATCGCTAACATGAATAAATGTAAAAATAGCGCTGTGCTAACAAATATTGACAATAATAATATATAAATAAATATAAACCCTCAAGCAATCAAAAATAAATACATAAATAGTGTCAGTGTATATACCACTAAACATCTAATGTGAATGGGGTCCACATATAAACACCTCAACACAGGCAATATAGAATATGGGACCAATAATAAACCGTGAAAAAAAAAATATATATATCATCAAAACAGTGCAATAAGACAGTCCATCAGGTGAATAGCAGAAAACTGAGACTCTTCTCCTTTACTGTGCTGTGTGGTATCCACCATCACCAGGCATGCACACTCACCTCATAAACTGACCCACATCACATAGGTGAAAAACAGCAGTAATCCTCCCTGGTGATTGGGAGCTCAGCATCACCGAGAAGTATATAGCAGATGTCATACATAAGTGAACAAGAGAGAGGGAATCCTCATAGTGCAGTAATGTTCATTTTATTTAAAGAACATGAAAAATGCAAGAAATACACTCACAAGGGAAAAGGGCTGCAAACGCCCACAAACAGCATGGTATTTTTGAAAACTAAGATTGTGGCAATCACAAACGCAACCGGAAATGACGTCACCACGCTTCGATGCGTTGCGTCACGCATCACGTGACTTCATCAGGTCCATGAAGTTTCCAAAGATACCATGCTGTTTGAAGCTCCTTTGATAATAAACAATCAGGAGATGCCTGTCACCGTTTCCCAACAAATGAAGCCCAGTTTGTCCTTACAAGACGTGGTATGATCCACCTGGATACACAATGTAGTTGCATTGATATGTACAGATGTACTAACACAGATCAAGATGGCATATTTGTGTTCAGGCATTAACATTTGTTTTACCTTCAGTCATTAAGGGGTTAAACAATCTTTCCTGAGGGAGTTTACAGAATAAAATACATTTGGGTATCAGAATTGTGGATGAAGGAAAAGACTACGGAGTTCAGGAACATTCTGAAAGGGACACAAGAGTAACAATTCTCCAGGATGCTGGCAGTCAGTCCCCATAACACAATGACATCACTCAGCATGCCGAGCAGATCAATACAATTGCAGCCACTTTCCTATTTCCTATTCTATCAGACTGTCGCCTTCTCTATTCACATTCAGGCGCTCCCTCAAAACCCATCTCTTCAGGGAAGCCTACCCCACCCTCACCTAACGGCCATCCTCCCTCATTCCTCCTACCACTTCATCCCCCCCAGCCACTTCCTACTGTACCTTTACCCCCTCCCTCCTAGATTGTAAGCTCGTAAGAGTAGGGCCCTCTTACCCCTCGTACGCTGTCTGTCTTTGTTGTACTGTGCCATGTATTGTCCCCCCCTATTGTACAGCGCTGAGCAAACCCTTTGGCGCTATATAAACTCGATGTAATAATAATAATAATAATAATATTATACAGACCCTCCATATTTATAGTTGTATTATGGGGAGACCCTCATGAATGTTGCTTGATGTTCTGAGCCTTGTGCCCAATACATCCACCTGAACCTCCATCACAAAGAGGAGTCACAACTACAGATTCCAGGCGTGTGCCTGTAAAACCTGCATAGAGAATTGGGGGGGTTCTGGTCCCCCCACCATGGTCACATGTCACTGCAATGTGCTGAGATGTTACCAGGCAGACATAGACACTCCCCATCACCTGTATGGAGAAATAGGAGGAGGAGAGACTCCAATCTACAGAGGGTTGGTGGGATGATGGTGTCGGGGAGGATCTGCTACACTAATAACTCTCTTAGTTATTATTTTATACATTTCAGAGGTTTGTCAGGACTAATCACTTCCCTCATCTTATTTCCAGCCAAACTGAAGAAGAAGATGACACACGACAGATTATCAGGTTAGTAGGACATCAACTTTTCATATGAAATCTCTTCTGGATGAACATTTTGTTCTGTTGTAGTCAGGATCAGTGGTGGAACTACCAGGGTCACAAAGGTTGTACTAGCAGCTTGAGTCACATTGATTAGGATGGCACCCACTGGAATAAATGTGTTTTGATTTGTCATGTGACTTTGTGTCATACGTCACATAAGTGGCAGCAGTGTGAACCGGGGCTTATAAAAGGCCCCATGATGGGATTTAGTGGAAAATGCCCCAGGACCAATAGAAAATGCCCAAGGACAATAGAAAGGACCCCAAGGCCAATAGAAAGGGCCCCAGTGGTCAGGGGGACCCTTCATGGTTTCTCTTTGCTCCTCTGCTCTGGCTGGTGTGTCCATAGTTTGGATGCTTCCACAATCCTCCTGTATTTCATGAGATATCTTCTGTTAGGGTTCCATTCTTCGGGTTTATAGTTAGAATATAATATTTCCAGCTCTGTCTTATAAATACTATTTCATGTGTGTATGAGGAATAAAATATTTTCCTTTCTCTCATAAAGACTTCAGAAAGGAACACAAAGTGTCTATGAAAGAGGCATTCCAGAAGATTACAGAATATAATTCCTATAGGGGGGAGACTGTTCATCTACAGAAAAGATACATCAAGTTACCAATGAGAAAAGGACTCCAGAAAAAAAAGGGAAAAGAACAAGAACTAAGGAGTTCAGGCAGAAGACATCTACAGACCATGAAGAAAAGACCTTCTGATGGATCCTCCCCAACCACAATCCAGGCCCTCTTTGACCCTGATGAAGTTGGTTGTATCCCTAAGATTGTGGTGTTAGAAGGACCTGCTGGGATTGGTAAAACAATGACCTCCAAGAAGATCATGCTGGACTGGGCCTCTGGGAATCTCTACCAAGACAAGTTTGACTTTCTGTTTTATCTGAGCTGTAGAGAAATCAACACCATCCCTGGAAACATAAGCCTTGTGGGACTTTTATCCAGAGCCTGCGGACTAGAGAGTTCAGATGACCTGGTGTCTCTTCTAGAGGATCCTGAAAGTCAAAGAAAACTTCTCTTTCTAGTTGATGGGTTTGATGAGCTGAGTTGGACTCTGGAGGAGAAATCTGAGGTTTGTCGTGACGTTTTAAAAGAAAACCACAAGGAAATAATTCTCCAAAGATTGCTCAGGAGACAGGTTCTCCCACATTCTTCTCTGATCATCACCACGAGGTCACTGGCCATGGAGAAACTTAACACATTCATTGATGATCCTCACAATGTGGAAATCCAGGGATTTACAAGGGACGATCGAGAGGAATATGTCCGTCAATTTTTTGGAAATGAGGAAGATGCAGACAAGGTTCTCAGTATAATAAAAGACAATGAAGTTCTGTACACCATGTGTGCCGTCCCCATCACATGCTGGATTGTCTGCACTGTAATGAAACAAGAAATAGAAAAAGATTTGGGTGTAATTCAGTGTAAAACGACGACTTCAATTTACCTTCTCTACCTGGAGGTTCTAATAAACCATCATAGCAAGGAGCAGTCTGTACGCAGGAAACAAACCTGTCTGAAGAAGCTGTGTGCTCTGGCCAATCAGGGAGTTCTGCAGCAACAAATCTTATTTGAGAAGAAAGATCTAGAAAGACATGGACTTTCTCTGTCTGAGGTGGAGTCTGTATTTCTGAATGAGAACATCTTTCATTGGGACATCCGCACCCAGACCTGCTACAGCTTCATCCACCTGAGTGTACAGGAGTTCCTTGCTGCTCTGTATTATGTGCTGGATGATGGGTCTGGGTCTATGGAAGGTACTTTCCTCCCGGAGATCTGTAAAAGGAAATCACTCTTTGACTTCAGTTCAGATTACTCACATTTAGCATTAGCTGCACAATTCCTGTTTGGTCTCCTAAATGAAGATCCGGTGAAGACATTCTCAGAGAAGACAGGAATCAACATCTCACTCCGAGCCAGACCTGCCATGATGGAATGGGTCATGAAGGGCATTGATCAGGATCTCCGTCCTCAGACCATCTTCTGTCTGTATGAGACTCAGGATGAGGACTTCATTAGGAGAGTCATGTCTGGTTGTTCACGTCTGAAGCTGTGGGGCTCATTTACTGATCGCTTGTGGAAGAGAAGTAATTATTCCAAGCAGCTGAGATATTGCTTGAAGGCTTTGAAGAGAAAAACGTTTCAGTCTTTATCTTTTGAATCGCTCACTGTGGATCCGGAGTGGCAGAAAATGCTGTCTCCATTCCTACACAGGTGTCAGGAGGTCAGGTAAGTGAGTGTGAGGATATCCTAACTGAATGTAGAGAATGGGCAGGAACCTGCATACAGTATAACGGGGATTATCAGACATGTTCTCCATCTACCACACGTGTTAGAAGTCCTGGGAACTCATTCTTTCCTCAGTCCTCTGCCCTGGGTCACACTGGTGGGATCTTTCCTGCGACATTCTGGTGACATGTAAAGTCGCAGGTGAAATGAAAACACGCAGATTTTATGGGGTTCTCTCTTAATTGCTGCACCTCGAGTCGCTGCAACAACAAAAAATACTTCTTGTTCTACTTTTGGATGATTCTTGAGCTGCACACCTCCCATAGACTTCAATGTAACATCACCAGCAAGTCATACATTTGTCTTCATCTTTGTGACTTTGCTGTGACTTCTGAGGCAGTGCTGTATTTACCCCTCACCTCTCCTCCCTGGTCATCCTTGTTGCCTAAAAACTTCCTCCCAAGCACATTCCATTCACACCTGAGCGTAGCAGAAACGCATGTGCCCGCTCACATTTTTCACATTTCACATTTTTTACTAGGGGGTGGGGTGTTACTAGGGGGTGGGGGGCATGTTACTAGGGGGCGGGGTGTATGTTACTAAGGGGTAGGGAGTGTTACTAGGGGGTGGGGGTGTTACTAGGGGATGGGGTGGGTGTTACTAGGGGTCGGGGGTGTGTCACTAGGGGGCGGTGTCTGTGTTCTTCACTGCACTCACACTGCTGTGGATGGCTGTGCTGTTCCCGAGCTGACAGGGAGGAGGATTGTTACTAAACAAAACATTCCTCCTCCCCATCAGTGATTGGCGGTAATCTCTGGGTGCCGGTGGGTAATCGCCTTACTAGGGGGTGGGGTGTGTGTTACTAGGGGGCGGGGTGTGTGTTACTAGGGGTGGGGGTGTTACTAGGGGGTGGGGTGTGTGTTACTAGGGGAAGGGTAATCACCTGCTGGGACCCGGTGATTGACGTCCATGGCCATGAATGGCGGCGTGGGTAGGGTGTGTGTGCGGCTCACGTATACACCCCGTACTCAGAACTCCAAAGTCCCGTGTATACATACATGATTTTGCGCCCCGTGCCGCCCTGTAGCAGTATATCGGACATACGGCGGCGGGGAAGCGCTTATAATGTTTCTGGTTACATTGATTGGAATGTATTTTTGGAGGGAACATGACATCATGGGGCGGGGCCATTTTCCTTCTCTCTGATTGGTGGATGGTTTTCTCCAGTCTCTGTCCCTGATGAAGGGGTCCTGCGTGACTCGGAAACGTTTCCTTGCTGGAACTATGTGATGGATCAGTAAAACGTTTGGAGCCGTATTGGTGATCCTCGGTGTGCTGGTGACATTCTCCCTCGCTGATTCTATTGGCTTCCAGCCGCCGGTCGCTGCCCCGCCCACTTATACACACCGCCATTTGTAACGCAGGAACGTGTGCGTTTGGATTGGACACTCGCATTCTGAAACAACATGCCACACCCCATGACTGAAATGTTCTAGAGTGACTTTGGGGCGTTTGTTGCATGCAGGGCGGCCCATTCAGGTGAAGGCCATTCGTGTTTATTCTTGAAAACACGGCAAACATGCAAGTGAGAACACGCGTGTCTGCTATCCTCAGCTGTGAATGGAATGTGCTTGGGAGGCAGTTATTCAGCATGACCAGGGAGGAGAGGTGAGGGTTAAACTCTGTACATTGTATGTCCTGTATAGGAGATCGATCTCCTATACAGAACATACAATGTACGGAGATCGATCTCCTATACAGAACATCGATCTCTGTACATTGTATGTCCTGTATAGGAGATCGATCTCTGTACATTGTATGTTCTGTATAGTAGATCGATCTCTGTACATTGTATGTCCCGTATAGGAGATGGATCTCTGTACATTGTATGTCCCGTATAGGAGATGGATCTCTGTACATTGTATGTCCCGTATAGGAGATCGATCTCTGTACATTGTATGTCCCGTATAGGAGATGGATCTCTGTACATTGTATGTCCCGTATAGGAGATCGATCTCTGTACATTGTATGTCCCGTATAGGAGATCGATCTCTGTACATTGTATGTTCCGTATAGGAGATCGATCTCTGTACATTGTATGTCCTGTATAGGAGATCGATCTCTGTACATTGTATGTCCTGTATAGGAGATCGATCTCTGTACATTGTATGTCCTGTATAGGAGATCGATCTCTGTACATTGTATGTCCCGTATAGGAGATGGATCTCTGTACATTGTATGTCCCGTATAGGAGATCGATCTCTGTACATTGTATGTTCCGTATAGGAGATCGATCTCTGTACATTGTATGTTCCGTATAGGAGATCGATCTCTGTACATTGTATGTTCTGTATAGGAGATCGATCTCTGTACATTGTATGTCCCGTATAGGAGATCGATCTCTGTACATTGTATGTCCCGTATAGGAGATCGATCTCTGTACATTGTATGTCCCGTATAGGAGATCGATCTCTGTACATTGTATGTCCCGTATAGGAGATCGATCTCTGTATATTGTATGTCCTGTATAGGAGATCGATCTCTGTACATTGTATGTCCCGTATAGGAGATCGATCTCTGTACATTGTATGTACTGTATAGGAGATCGATCTCTGTACATTGTATGTCCTGTATAGGAGATCGATCTCTGTACATTGTATGTCCTGTATAGGAGATCGATCTCTGTACATTGTACGTCCTGTATAGGAGATCGATCTCTGTAGTAGACGATTCAGTACACTTAATATTTATGTCTTCTGACCATCAGCTCCATCTAGTGGCCATAATGCAGTATTTTCCTGATTCACTCTCTTCTTATGACTGGAGATAAAATCTTCTCTAACTCTTCAGGTTGAATGTAATTGGGACGATTTCCTCTTCTGATCGAATGTTAGGGAATGTCACATTCACCCTATAAAAGGCAACATTTCACACAGATTCCACACATCACAGAGATGATTTGTGACTTTTGTGTGAATATTGAGCCATTCACAGGGCCCTTCTATAAATCGCCCCGACAATGATTTCTAGGGCACACACACCATCCAATCTCCAATCTCTCCATTAAATCCAGTATAAAGGACGAGGCTGTGTGGAGATAATAAATCACAAATCTGTCCAAAGGTCGATCTCTTGTGAAATGGTGAGAAACTCGTCCGGAAGGTTCCCTCTTCATTCCCCCTTTTCCTATCTTCCAATATACAGCACAGACCCCCCCAACATGAAAGGATGATAGCGGGGGTCTTGTTATTATCAGGACACATATAGAGGGTTCCCCTAAACCTGTATGGGGGAGATGAGTGGGGGAGGGGAATGATGACTGCAATCCCTCCCATCTCACTTCATAGCCCCCAGTATTGGGATATTATGTTCCATCAATAGATTCTATGACCTCCCCAGTGTGTCTGCACCTCGTAGAGGTTGTCCAGTGTTCAGCAGTGGTGCCGACTGACCTAAGGCCCGCCTCCTGCCGGGTCAGGTGTGAGCTGCCAGTCATTCATTGGTGGACAGGAATGGGTGTGTCCAGCCAATGGAGGGAAAGCTTAGTGTTCAGAGATCTGGGGGAGGGAAATTATTGCAGGGGTGTGACATCATCACCCCAACATTGGAGGGACCAATTGTCTGCAGAAGTGGGCGGAGATGGGAATGTCTGGACTGCATTGTATATGTTAACCAAAGTGGTGTTCCAGGATTTCCCAGAATCTGCTGATGAATGGAACCTCTTGTGTAGGTAGTCCGGAGATCCTGTATATACAGTACATATATATACAGTGAGGATGGAAAGTTTGGGCACCCCAGCTAAAAATTTGTATTAATGTGCATAAAGAAGCCAAGGAAAGATGGAAAAATCTCCAAAAGGCATCAAATTACAGATTAGACATTCTTATAATATGCCAACAAAAGTTAGATTTTATTTCCATCATTTACACTTTCAAAATAACCGAAAACAAAAAAATGGCGTCTGCACAAGTTTGGGCCCCCTGCAGAGTTAATATCTTGTACTGCCCCCTTTGGCAAGTATCACGGCTTGTAAACGCTTTTTGTAGCCAGCCAAGAGTCTTTCAGTTCTTGTTTGAGGTATCTTTGCCCATTCTTCCTTACAAAAGTCTTCCAGTTCTTTGAGATTTCTGGGCTGTCTGTCACGCACGGCTCTTTTAAGGTCTATCCATAGATTTTCAATGATGTTGAGGTCAGGAGATTGTGAAGGCCATGGCAAAACCTTCAGTTTACGCCTCTTGATGTAATCCCCCGTGGATTTTGAGGTGTGTTTAGGATCATTATCCATTTGTAGAAGCCATCCTCTCTTTAACTTCAGCTTTTTCACAGATGGCATCAAGTTACCATCCAAAATTTGCTGAAATTTTATTGAATCCATTTTTCCTTCTACTCGTGAGATGTTCCCTGTGCCACTGGCTGCAACACAACCCCAAAGCATGATTGATCCAACCCCATGCTTAACAGTTGGACAGAGGTTCTTTTCATTAAATTCTGGGCCCCTTCTTCTCCAAACGTACCTTTGCTCATTCCAGCCAAAAAGTTCAAGTTTAACCTCATCGGTCCACAGAACTTGTTTCCAAAATGCATCAGGCTTGTCTATATGCTCATCTGCAAAGTTCAAACGATGATTTTTGTGGTGAGGACGTAGAAGAGGTTTTCTTCTGATGACTCTTCCATGAAGCCCATATTTGTACAAGTATCTCTTTATAGTGGAATAGTGACCACAACTCCAGTGTCTGCCAGATCTTTCTGGAGGGATCGTGCAGTCAAACGTGGGTTTTCAATTGTTTTTCTCACAATCCTGCGAGCTGTTCTGTCTGATATTTTTCTTGGTCTTCCAGATCTTGCTTTAACTTCCACTGTTCCTGATGACTGCCATTTCTTAATTACATTCCGAACAGAGGATATTGACATCTGAAAACGCTTTGATATCTTTTTATAGCCTTCTCCAGCTTTGTGAGCGTCAACTATTTTCAGTTTCAGTTTTCTAGACAACTGCTTAGAAGAACCCATGGTGCTGATTGTTGGGGCAAGGTCAGATGAGTCGGGGCATTTAAAACCTTTGAGATTGACATCACCTGGTCTTCCCAGACGATGATTGAGAACAATCCATGACACTGGCAGGTCTCAGCTTGGCAAAGGGGGCAGTGCATGCTATAAATTCTGCAAGGGGCCCAAACTTTTGCAGACGCCATTTTTTTGTTTTCTGTTATTTTGAAAGTGTAAATGATGGAAATAAAATCTAACTTTTGTTGACATATTATAAGAATGTCTAATCTGTAATTCGATGCCTTTTGGAGATTTTTCCATCTTTCCTTGGCTTCTTTATGCACATTAATACAAATTTTTAGCTGGGGTGCCCAAACTTTCGATCCCCACTGTATATATATATATATATCAGGGGCATCAAACGTTTTGTCTAGAGTGTGACTTTAAAGATCGGTCATAGCCACCAATGACATCAGGACCAGCATGAGAGTGTAGAGCCGGAGGGAAGGCAGCCATGTGGGAGGGAAATGTTGGGTGTTACATTGTTGTCGTGTTGTCAGAGGTCATACATTCCTGGTGGTAATTATTGTCTCATTGTTGGTTTAGGTTTGATATATGTACTATTTCCAGTAAAGATTGTCCGGGAGAGGACAGAGCAGAAGAAGATGAATTGGCTCCTCCTGATCTTTCCTTTCTGAGGAACCCGGAGAGTAAAATTCAGACATTGGAGTAAGTGAGATCTGTGATCCTGCAGTGATCGGGAAATGTGACGTCTTGTGATTGTTCCCGTCTCTCGGTGTTTCCTGATATCTCTGGGTGTCCTCCATCCTCACCGATGTAGAATCTTCCATCACCTTCCTCTTCTCATGTCTTCTCCTCTCTGAGGGAATCTTTCTCTCTGTGATCTCATCCATGGGATTTGGGGTTCTCCTTGAAGTACACCTGTGAGCAGGCTTTGTACATATGGAATGAACATCCCTATCCATAACAAGCAGGAAATAGGATCCAATACAAACCCTTAGGGCTCGTTCTCACGTGTGATTCTGAAGGAGGAAGCAATGCTCACTAACACTCCTCTGGCATGATGACATCTTTTCATTGTGTTTATGAATGCTGGATAAATAAATCACACTCCCTATCGCCGTGTTTGTCGCTCTCACTATCGCCGCGTCGTCGCTCTCACTATCGCCGCTCTCACTATCGCCGCGTCGTCGCTCTCACTATCACCGCGTCGTCGCTCTCACTATCGCTCTCCTGCCCCCTGGAGGACAGACCTCCCAGTTTGAGGATAGTCCCGGCTTGGCGACTTGTTCCCAGATCAGTGCTCTTTGTTGGGGTCACAATATCTGGGGATACTCGGGTCATTAATGGTTTCTGATAAATAGCATGTAATATATACTCACATAGAACCACAATATATGGCTTCTAGAATGCACAGAGCGCCCGGCCATCCTCCTCTCCTTCATAATGACAGTATAGCAGCGGCTCTCCTCGTGTATCCGACAGGCGTGATGACGTCTCCACCTTACACATTACGTCCTAGGCGGGGCTTCATCATGTCTATTTGTGCTGAAACACGTTGTTTGTTTGAAATGTGTAAATATTATTATTTATTATTATTTATTATACAGTATTTTTAAAGCGCCAATACTTCGATCAGCGCTGTACATTACAAAGGGGACAAAACAATAACAATACAATGCAAAACATGAGGGGATCGAGGGCCCTGATCCTGGGAGCTTACAATCTAGGAGGGAGGGGATGGTGGTACAGGAGGAGATAGCTGTGGGGGATGGAGTAGTAGGAATAGTGGAGGAGGTCGGCAAGTTAGCAGAGGGTGGGGTAGGCTTCCCTGAAGAGGTGGGTTTTCAGGGTGCGCCTAAAGGAGAGGAGAGTAGGTGATAATCTGATGCGTTGGGACAGGGAGTTCCAGAGGATGGGTGACACCCCGGAGAAGTCCTGGAGGTGGGCATGGGAGGAGGAGACCAGGGAAAGGTCTTGTGAGGAGCGGAGTGTGGATGCTGGGAGGTATTTGCATATCAGGTCGGTGATGTAGTTCGGGGCAGTATGGTGGACGGCTTTGTACGTCAGTGTTAGGATTTTGAATTTGATCCGTTGCGCAATCGGAAGCCAGTGGAGGGATTGGCAGAGGGGGGTGGAGGACACTGAGTGGAGGCCAGTGGAGGGATTGGCAGAGGGGGGTGGAGGACACTGAGTGGAGGCCAGTGGAGGGATTGGCAGAGGGGGGTGGAGGACACTGAGTGGAGGCCAGTGGAGGGATTGGCAGAGGGGGGTGGCGGAGATGGAGCGGTTGGAAAGGTGAATGAGTCTGGCTGCCATGTTCAGGATTGACTGAAGCGGGGATAGCCAGCAGTGAGGCAGGCCAGTGAGGAGGGAGTTGCAGTAGTCGAGTCGTGATATGATGAGGGAGTGGATGAGGTTTAGAGAGTCTCACTTCTAGTGCTGCACAGCTATTTTTACATCTATCCTGTAAGGAAGGTGTCACTGCACATCACCAATCATAACCAGCCGACCACAAGGTAGGTTTTTTTGCATGTGAATAGGTTGCTAAAGTTTAGGTGGTCTCACTCATCATGCTGCAAAATTACTCACTTTGAAGATATCTTGTTTATATTGTTTTTTATAACATTGTAATATTCCTGTATATTTGTGTTGTGCACATATTGATTGTTTAACCGCTCCACCTCCGGAAGCTTTTACCTCCTTCCTGACCAGGACATAGTTTGCTATTCATCACTGTGCTACTTTACGTGGTAATTCCATGGTCATGTAACACTGTACCCAAATGAAATTTATATCATTTTTTCAGACAAATAGAGCTTTCTTTTGGTGGTATTTCATCTCTGCTGGGTTTTTTTTTTTTTTTTGTGATATAGATTATAAAATCTTAAAATAAAAAAAAACAATATTTTCTACTTTCTGTTATAAAAAAAATCAAATAAACTAAAATTTGTCATAAATTTTGGCCAAAATATATTCTGCTACATGATTCTGATACAATAACTCCCAGTAAGTGTATATTAATTGGTTTGTGTGACAGTTATAGCGTCTACAGACTGTGGTATACATACTGGAATTTACACAGCTTTTACTTACTGACTGCCCATCACATTTCTTCAGGTGCTAAAATGCAGTACAACCCCCCAAATGACCCCTTTTCAGAAAGTAGACACCCCAAGATATTTGCTGAGAGGTTTGTTGAGTCCATGGAAGATATCATTTTTTCCACAAGTTTTTGGAAAATTACAATTGTTCTCCTTTTTACACAAAGTTGTCACTTAAATGATATATTAAGAATATTATATTACTAGATGAGAATAGTGCTGCACTGCCCCTAGTGACCAAAAAAGAAACTAATAATAAACACCCCCCGAGCATCAAACCCAATGTGTAAATGAATAAATATGTGAAATAAATCGGTCAATAGTAAATAAGAAAACTGCCTGAGCCACTAAATCTAAATGATATGTGAAAAATATATCAACAATAAACCATATTCAAGTAGCAATAAATGCCTGGCCAACAGCCAACCTATAATAAACAACCGGCTGAGCTGAAGAATATAGTGTAAGAACCAACAAGAACAGTAATAAATAAGTGAAACGTATATCAGAGATAAAACACGATCACAACAGCAGTAAACACCTGGCCTAGCTATAATAGCCACCCAGCTGAGCTATAATAAACACCCGGCCGAGCTATAATAACCACCCAGCCAAGCTATAATAAACAAGGAAGTCCCTCTTCTGGTATAACAAAGTTGCAGTTTATTTTTTCCATTCGGCCATTTGCAATGTGTTTGTCATCTACCAAAACTCAATGGAAAGACCCACCACCTTCCTCAAATATATAGAAGAAATGATCACTGCCCTGATCTACCAGCAAGGATCCCCCCAGAAAACATTCGCTCTGATTGTGTGAGCAGACTTCACAAGCAACATTTTCCAGAAAACATTCCAGCCGCAGAATCAGGAAGAAGACGCCAAAAAAAGTTGGGTATGCAGCAGAAGAGGAGTTAGGAGACCCCAGTGTTCATTGTCCCCAATGTCCCTCCCAACCGGGCCTATACATCAGAGACTGCTTCTGACATTATTACACGTCACTAAAATATTAGTTCCCCTTATTTTTACCATCCTGCCATTTCCCAGTTCCTAAAATCCATGCTGATCATTTGTCTGCAGCCTTGATGGACCACGCCTCTGCCTTCCACGTTGACTGACCCTGGCCTGGTTACTGACTATGCCTCTGCCTGCCGTCTGGATTGTTTGTAAACCACGTTTCTGCCTTCCACCTGCACTGACCTCGGCCTGTTAATCGGCCATGTTTTTTGCCTGCCGCTTGAACTGATCTCTTGCCATGCTACTGTAGTAGTGGGTACAAGATAACACCGGGGTCTCACATATGTGAGGGGCTTCAGGGTAGAGAGAACCAGTTTTTGGCTGTCACTGGTGATAGGACTGATGTCTGTCTGTAGCCAACCTGTCCTCGCTCCTCTTTAGCACCGGATCCGGGGAGATAAAGCCATTGACACAGAAGTGTTGTAAGCCGTATTTCTGAAGTGTAATCCGATGTGTTCGGGGTAATATACAGAAACAAAATAGACGTCTCTTAGGATAACCAATAAAGCATTACACTCTTATCAGTATAGTTATGTGAAAACAGAAACAACAAAAGCTGAGGGGCCCCATATAAGATATTTCCATTTACACAGAAATGAGAGCAAATTCCTGAGAAACCAAACTTAAGCTGTTCTATATCTAACATGGAGGCATTATATAGAATGGATGCCAGTTTAACCACTTGCCGAATGACGGCTTCACTGCGGCTGGCCAGTTCTGGGAGGGTGTCATATGACGTCCTCTCAGAACACGCCCTCCTGCGTGCCCCCGACAATCTTTTACCAATCACAGCGGCCTTTTACCATGTGATGAGCCGTGTCCAATGACACAGCAGATCACCGGGAAATACAGTTGCCAGTTATTGGCTGCACTTTCCTCACACATTCAAAGCGTGAGGAAAGTACTGCCAATAACCAGAAATTGTCAGAGGAGGGATCAGCACCAATCATTAGGGCACTGATAAGTGCCCTGATGATTGGTGCCCAGCAGTGCCACCCACCTGTGCCCATCAATGATCACCAGTGCCTTTCAGTGCTGTCCAGCAGTGCCACCCAGCAGTGCTGCCAGTCAGTGCCCAGCAGTGCCACCAGTCAGTGCCACCCATCAGTGCCCATCAGTGCCAGCTCATCAGTGCCGCTTATCAGTGCTGCCTATCAGAACCCATCAGTGCTGCCTATCTGTGCAGCCTCATCAACGCACATCAGTGAAGGAGAAAAATTAACTGTTTGCAAAATTTTATAATAGAAACAAAGGAAAACCTTTTTTTTTTTTCAAATGTTTTGCTTTTTTTTGTTTATAGCGCAAAAGAAAAACCCCCAAGACAAGTAAATACCACCAAAAGAAAGCTCTATTTGTGTGAAAAAAAGATACAAATTTCATATGGGTACAGTGTTGCATGACCGCACAATTGTCATTCAAAGTGTGACAGCGCTGAAAGCTGAAAATTGGGCTGGGCAGGAAGGGGGTATAAGTGCCCGGTAGGGAAGGGGTTAAAGATACATCTCCTTACAACCGGGATTTGTAATTCCCGGATCAGGGTCTGTTAGTCCGGAGGCTTCGACATGATTGGGTGGGATAAAGCCTCTACCCCTGTGGCCGGGTCTTACCTGACAGAGGCCTTAAGCCTGATGTTCCCTCCTGCTGCCTGGACCAATACTGTGCTGTCCATATCTCTGCCTGCTGCCTGTATGGACCCAGGACTTTTTATGGACCATGTTTCTGCCTGCTACCTGAACCAGTACTTTGGCTGTGCTGACCATATCTCTGCCTGCTGCCTGTAATGACCCAGGACTTTTTTGGACTATGTTCCTACCTGCTGCCTGGACACCAAGTCCCAAACTATGTTGCCACTTCTCCCCATGTAGTCTGGGCATCTCGGGGACTCCACGTGACTATCTTTTCCCTCATAAATCTGAAAATTACATGTATAGCCTGTTGCCATCTCACAGGTCTTCTTTTTTTTTTTCTCAAAAAGTTTATTGAAAAAAAATACAGATTGACACAAGAAAATGTGCAAGTGAAGTGTACATGAGACATGTGGCAATGCATATACCAAACAAAAGAAAATGAAGTCCAACGCAAGAATGATCAATGTGGATGAACTAGGCCATGACAGGGTTGTGCCTGTAATATTCAGGTATTCTTATCAAACGATTGAAATAAAGAGGTGCTGGGCCTCCTATAGTGATGTCTCGAAGTGTGGATCTGTAGAGGAAAGGAGGATATATATGACGTCTAAGCAGCAGTCAATGCTACAGGTTTGGGATGTTGGAGGTATCTGAGTGTGAATGTGGGAGTAAATTGTTGTGGGAACCGCTAATGGAGAGAGGGAGATGATGCTGTCAGCATACCTAATGTTCTTCTGAATGATTATCTAAAACTTGTACAAGTAGGAAGGGCGCATGCGCGGCCAGCTATGAAGGTGGACGTGAAGTGAATCAGCTCCGTCCACCCGCCAGCTACACAACGGCACACACCGGCCCTGGGACTCCAGAGTGACACCGCACCGACTGTATAAGGTGCCCGACCCTCCGCTGACATGCCGAGGCGAAAAAAAACGGGAGATCAGCCTAACAAACTGACTCAATTCTTCCCGGCCGTCGGGCCGGGAATCCAAGATGGCGCCCGTGGCTGCAAGCAGGGAGACAGCAGCAACGCCCCACAGGAGGACTACAGGACCCAGCAACAGGATCCCAGGCTGCAGTACCCGCTCTACCCCGGGGACCCTGGTGAGTTGTCACCCCCATTGTCCCCTACATCATGCAGCCCTGTTAAATCCAGGCCCCGGTTAGAGCAGGACCCCAGCGCACTATTCCAGGCCTCAGACCCTCCATCGCATCCATCCCAACCAGCCATGCCTGACATAGACGCATTCCCTGCGTCGGATATACCTCTAACAGAGATCTGCATGAGAAATATGCTCACGTCTCTGCGCCAATCTCTACATAACGATATATTCACATCACTCAACCAAATATCTAATAGAGTGCAACACCAGGAACACAGAATTAACCACATTGAAAACAACATGGGAGACATCATTACAGCGCACAACAATCTAATCGATGCCCATACAGAGCACTCATCTGACATTGAGCAAATCAACCAAAAATTGGCTGACCTGGAGGATAGATCACGCCGCAATAACATTAAGTTTAGAGGAATTCCCGAATCTGTCGCAAACGATCAGTTACTCCTATACTTACAGCAATACATTAAAATCCTCCTTCCATCAATATCTGACTTGGAGCTCGCAATCGACCGTGCGCATCGCCTACCTAAGCCATCCTTTCTAACAGCATCCATCCCTAGAGATGTCCTAGCACGCATTCATTTCTACCATGTAAAGGAAAGAATTATGTCGGCGGCCCGAAATCCACCACAGCTCCCTCCATCACACACAAATATCCGCTTATACGCAGATTTATCTAAAGCTACACTCCTTAACAGGAAACGTATGCTATCCATCACCAAGGCCCTCAGGAACCATGGCATAGCCTACCAATGGGGGTTCCCCACCAAATTAACGGTGCGGCAGAATGGTAGGATCTTCACCATTAAAACATTGGAGGCTGGCCTGGAATTACTTAAAACCTGGAATATCATCCCCGCGGAACCACAAGAACCCTCGCATAGTGCTATGGAGGCAACATAGCCCCTACTGGTTACGCTTCTTTTTTCACTAGTCATATCCATATCCTCTCCCAGGAGCCACTCACTTACTCGATTTGTCTGGCGTTTGGCCTAAAATCCTTGAACTTCGTTCAAAGTACTTGAAATTGGCCTGACCGCCACCCTAGCGGTCAAGCCCTCCTAAACCCCCCAGTTTTGAGGTAGCAATGTTGGCTACTCGAGATGTTTGCATTTTTCGCAAATGGTTTTTTTACTGTTTACCTTTCCCTTATTCCTTCCTTACCCTGGCACCATTGGACATCTACTTCATACCCAAGTGTTATCTACTGCGACACACCTTGGAAGAATTCCTCCAACGTCCCGATTGAGTCACAGATCCAACATCTCCATTCGAGCACTCATCCTCTTGAAAAATACGCCACCTTACGAGTCACCCAAATATCACTCAGGTTTACGGAAATCCCTGAAATTATAATCACCAATGGTTAACATTTCGTCCTTAAACGTCCGAGGCCTAAACTCGCCATACAAAAGATCATTACTATCTAAAGAAGCACGGAAGTCACGAGCGGACATACTCTTCATACAGGAAACACACTTCGCTTCCCAAAAATCTCCTAAACTATATCTTCATCGTTTCTCTCAAATATTCATGGCAACCAACGCCAAAAAAAAGAATGGAGTGATCACTGCCATTAATGACTCTCTCTCATTCCGTATCATATCACAGACAGCAGATCCACTAGGACGCTTCCACATATTAGTGTGCCAAATAAACGACAAGACCCACACATTAGTGAATGTCTATGGACCGAACTGCAAACAGTTACGTTTCTACCGTAAACTTTTCAAAACTATCTTCCTACATAAACAAGGGAAACTTATCGTTGGCGGCGACTTCAGCATTATAGGAAACTCAGACATAGATTCATCCTCCACTTCCAAATACACGAAACCAACTTTTAACCAATTTCTTCATGACAACGACTTGTATGACATCTGGAGATGTCAACATGGTTCTGAACGAGACTATACTTATTACTCTCCTCCACATCTTTCATACTCACGAATAGACATGTTTATAACGGACAAATGGACACTCCAACAGGTGAAGTCATCTAAAATAGGGTCCATAACCTGGTCCGACCATGCTCCAATCCAAATATCAGTGGACGACGATCAAAATACAGCGCTACCACCTATCTGGAGACTTAATTCTGCACTTCTAACAGCACCGGAAAACCTGAAGCATATCCAAGAAGCTCACAATTTTTTTATTTGATACCAATGCCACCCCTGATATGCCTATCACCACATTATGGCCTGCTTACAAGGCCTACATGAGAGGTATCCTCATCCAATTAAACTCCCGCATTAAAAGACAACGTTCCCGACAAATTGACCAACTCATGACCTCCATCCGCTTAAATGAAAAACTCAATAAACGGCACCCAAACCCAGCCACAACAGCGACTCTAAATTCGGATAGAAATAAATTACGAACCATTTTCCTACACACATACGATGCTAATTTGCAAAAAACAAAAGCCAAATTGTATGCACTCGGCAATAAAGCTAATTCGCTCCTTAGCAAGATCATTAAACAAAAACGACTTAAAACCAAGATAACCACAATACGACATCCCACCTCACAGAATACCCTGACAAACCCACAAGACATTGCCAATGCTTTTGCGACCTACTACCGTACACTATATAACCTAAAAGATGACACTAATACAACCCAACCAACGACACACACAATCGAACAGTTTCTACATAACACTAATCTCCCACGCATAACCCCGTCTCAACTTGCATCTATCTCTGTACCGTTCGATCCTCCTGAGATAGAGAAAGTCATACGCACTCTTCCTCTGAGCAAATCACCAGGGAACGATGGCTTTACCAATGAATATTACAAAACACTTGCCCCCAATATCGCCCCACACCTATCTCTCCTATACAACCAAGCCGCTACCTGCGGAGAATTCCCTCAAGACATGCTACAGTCAATAATTACTACCATCCCGAAACCTGGTAAAGATCCGCAATTGGTACAAAATTACAGACCAATCTCACTTCTCAATACAGATATAAAGATCTACGCTAAAATAATCGCCCTAAGACTACTCCCTTACCTACCGACTTTAATTCACCCGGACCAAGTAGGATTTATTCCTGGTAGACAGGCCCCCGATGCCACCAGACGAATCATATCCCTAATACATCACCTTGAACTAAATACCCAATCCTCGTTTTTATTATCGCTCGATGCAGAAAAAGCGTTTGACAGAATCCACTGGCAATTTATGTCTCATACCCTCCAAAAATTTGGAATATCTGATTGGATATTATCTGCCATTTTATCCCTTTACTCTAGACCCTCAGCCAGAGTTCTAACCAACGGCACACTATCTCAACCCTTCTACATTTCTAACGGAACTAGACAAGGCTGCCCTTTATCCCCTATCATCTTTGCCCTTCTTATTGAACCACTAGCAACAAACCTCAGAAACGACCCTAAATTCACAGGAATTAAATTTCTACATTCAGAGCACAAGATCAGTCTATTTGCAGATGACATTATCCTAATGGTCACCAACCCATACAACTCCCTTAGGACGATACGAACGCACATCCAAAACTATGCATCCATATCTTACTACAAACTTAATGAGCCGAAATCCTCCATACTGAATCTACACACACCCGAGATTACCCAAAATCTAATTTCTAGACACTTCCCCTTTACTTGGGAAGAATCTAGTATTCCGTACCTAGGAATTAAACTTACTCCAAATACTAAACAATTATATAGTGCTAACTTTAAACCATTGCTTGAATCTATCCCACAAGAGATTAAAGGATTACGCTCCACTTCCCTCTCGACGTTAGGTAGAATTGCGACACTCAAAATGTGTATCTTACCCAAGATACTCTATATCTTTAGAACACTCCCTATCCCAGTCCCCCAAACCTTTTTTACAAAACTCCAGGCAATACTGAACAAGTTCCTATGGAACTCGAAAAAGCCTAGATGTACCACGAATCTTCTAATCCGCCCTTCCACCAGAGGCGGAGCGGGTCTCCCACACGTGAGATCGTATTACCTTGCTGCTCTGTTAGATCAGCTCTTTTTCTGGGGGCGGCCCACTGTAAGCAAAACCTGGACGCTCATGGAGACCTCCCTATTCCTACCACATACCTTGTCAAACTTATTATTTATACCCCACGGAGTACACTCTATAAATCCACACAATAACCCTTGCATACTAGCTTCCCTAGCAGCTTGGGATGACTTTATCACTCATACCCATTTACGCAAAGATAACCTTCAAATTCCCACCCCGCTTTCATCCTTGCACTTCCTCTCCCCTCAGTTAAACCTGAGCCTATGGATGAAACATGGCATACTCCATATACATGACCTATACACTAACAATACAATACACTCCTTTCAACTTATTCGAGAAAAATATCGAATCCCGGCTACTGAATATTTTACTTATTTACGTTTAACCCATGTCCTCCGCAAGACGAAAGTACCACCTAACATAAAAATCCCAGCTACTGCGCACCATTTATTTCAAAAATCGGCTTACCCAAAAAAAGGTATCTCAACGTTTTATACAATTCTAGTGGATTCACAGTTCACCACATATACATCGTCCCTAGCAAATTGGGAAAAAATACTTCGTCAACCGATACCTCCCTTGACATGGGAGAGAATTTTTACCACTACTTTCAAAGCTTCAAAGTGCAGCTCACATTGGGAAACATACTTGAAAATACTCCACCAATGGTACTTAACGCCTGTTAAGCTGTCTGTATTTTACCCTCAACATCCCCAAACTTGTTGGAGACATTGCGGTGGAACAGGCTCCCTTTTCCACTTACTGTGGGAGTGCAAATCTCTTACTTCTTATTGGAATCAAGTTTTCCATTTAATCTCCTCGATTGTGAAGACCCCAATATCTCCAAACCCTGCTCTAGCGCCTCTCCATATTGATCTAGACAAAATTCCATTATCATCGCGCATTATTACCATACATATCTTGTTTGCTGCAAAGCTCAACATCACTAGGCTATGGCGTTCTATTACTATCCCCTCTCTGTCTCGACTACTGACTGACCTTAACTTCTTCTGCGAGATGGAGAGAAGAACAGCCCTTCGTAATGCTTCGAATCACAAATTTGAGACCCACTGGACCCACTGGTTACAAAATCCCAATTGCTCAATAAAATGATATGAATACCCCTCTACACTACATGACTCCGATAAATCAGGTGCCTATACTTCCCCCCCCCTCATCCCCTCCTTTCCTCTCTAACCCCCCCTTAAAGATATATACTAAAATACCAACTGGTTCACATAATGTTGCATACCTCTCATGTGGCTAAAACAAATCTCTACAATATACACCGGCCAAATGGCGGGTTATTGTCAATTCACCCCTATTTTTTTTTTCCTTCTTTTCTTCAACATATACTTTGTATTAATTGTGAACCGCTTTACGCTACTATTTTCAGTTGTTTGTATGTTTTGAAATTTTTCCAATAAAAATATTTGAAAATAAAACTTGTACAAGTATATGAGAGGAGAAGAAGAGGAGAAAAGAGAAAAGCGAGAAAGAAGGAAAGAGAGAAAGAGGGAAAAAAAAAAGCGGAGGGGGAAGGGAAGCGCATGGGAAGGATAACCTTGTAAGCTTGAAAGAGCAGGGCCCTCGATCCCCTCATGTTTTGCATTGTATTGTTGTTGTTCTGTCATGTGTTCTGTCCCCCTTTGTAATGTACAGCGCTGAGCGAACTATTGGCGCTTTATAAATACTGTATAATAATAATAATAAAGTAAGAGGAGTGACTACCAAAACTGTTTTATCATCAATGCGGACAATAGCGGATGCGTTTGGAGTTTAAACTGTCATCAGTGTCAAGTGATTGTGGGTTGAACACAGGGGGGGAGTATGATGACCGCCAACGGGTCAAATGCAACTGAGTAACACCATCAGGAAGTCTAAGTCAATTCAGACAGATTGGTCCATGAGGGATCGATATGCAGGGGTAGTCAGAAAGTGGGTCCAACAGGCCCATATGTGGGAGAATTTCGTAGGGGTGTCGAGTGCAGTCGCAATCAGTTCTTCCATGTCCGCCATTTTACCCACTTGGATAAGCCAATCACGTATGGAGGGGGGGGGGGGGGGCGTGTGGAGCCCCATAGAACAGGAATATAGAGTCTGGCTGCATTGACCATATGCATGGCTAAGGATTTGAAGTACTGTCCCCTGGGAAGGGAAGAGTGGTGGAGGAGGAATTGAGCCTGAGAGAGAGCTAATGGTAAGGTAGTTATGGGCACCACTAGCCTATGGACCTCTTGCTAAAATGGTTGAAGAACCGGGCAAGACCACCAGATGTGGAGAAATGACCCATCTGAAGTCCCGCATCTCCAACAACTGTTGGGAAAGGAGGGGTTGAAGCGATGAATTCTCCAGGGGGTTCGGTACCATCTAGAGGCTATTTTGTAGCCGTTTTCCTGTTTTGAGACATTGAGGGAACATTTATGAGAGTCCTTAAATACCAGGTTCCAGTCTGAGTCCGATAGGTTAGCTTCAAGATCTCTATTCCAGGCCCGACATGAGGGAAGGGAGTTATACTAGGAGGGGGTAGATCTCCGAGATCAGATGTTTTCGTGGTTCAGCTTTAGCGCATATAGATTCAAAAGGAGTAAGAGAACGGCTCCAGTTATGAGGGGGTTTATGTGAAAGCAGATAGTGTCTAATCTTGAAATATGCCCAGAAAGGGAATTTGCGGATACCCAGGCTTTCAAGCAGTTCTCGGAGTGTTTTCACCTTGCCTTTGTGGAGAAAATGTTTCACTAAGATCTGTTTATGTGGCCAGTGTTTAAATAAAAAGTCTTTGTGCATTCCGGGGGGGAAGTCAGAGTAGAGGCAGATGGAGGTTAAGGGGTTGGGTGTTTCGGAGATGGATGCAGATTTACAAGCCGAGTGGAAAATTTTTAAAGTAGGCCCCACCAAAGGGTGAGTGAGAAGAACATGGGGCGTGTGCTCCGGTAGAAGCCAAGGGATCGATGCCAGGGGTAAGGGTGAGCATGCATTTTCTATATATATCCAATCTTTGGAGGCAGTGTGAACGTGCCAATCAACTATCCGGGAAAGGTGACATGCCCAGTAGTAGCGATGAAGGTCAGGGAACCCAATTCCACCTTTAAGTTTAGAAAGGGTCAGTTGGGAGTAAGCAATGCGCGGACGCTTATGGTTCCATAGGAATAACAAGCACAGTTTTTTGCAAGATATAAAAAAGGCAAGAGGTAAGTGAATTGGTAATGTTTGAAAGAGATACAGGAGGCGGGGAAGTATGTTCATTTTGATTATCGCTGCCCTCCCAAACCAGGAGAAACAAGGATGATGCCATTTATTGAGGTCCTCCTGCATAGAGCGAAGAGCAGGAAGGAAATTTTTGGCTTTAAGGTCGTCAAGGTTACGAGTAAGCTGGATACCGAGATAAGTAAAGGATTCCCTTTCCCAATGAAATGGGAATTGGGACTCACAGAAAGAGACTAGTTCAGCAGGCAGGGTAATGTTATGGGCGGCAGACTTGGAGAAATTAATTTTAAAAGTCAACAAGAATCTGAAAAGGGCAAAGTCTTTCAGTAGATTCGGCAAGGTGGTGTGAGGGTCAGCAAGGAACAGGAGAATGTCATCCGCGTAGGCTGCGAGCTTATATTCTTTGTCCACTACCTTGATCCCCTTGATATCGGGGTTTAAACAAATTTTCCGTAGTAGAGGCTCAAGGGATAAGACAAACAAGAGCGGGGAAAGGGGGGCAGCCCTGGCGTGTACTGTTCTTTAAGTGAAAGGAGTTCGACAGATGACCGTTTACCAGGACTTGGGCTGTTGGGTCAGAGTATAGGGCCATTATAAAGTTAAGCATCTTCTCACCCAAACCCGGTGCCAATAAAGACGCCTTCAAGTAATCCCATGCAATCCTATCAAAGGCCTTTTCTGCATCCAAGGAGAGGAAAAAACCGGGAGAGTTAGACTTACAGAGCCAATGGTTGAGATTAAGGGCCTTAATGGTATTGTCCCTTGCTTCTCTACCAGGGACAAATTCCACTTGGTCTGGGTTGACCAGGGAGGGGAGCAAGGGGAGAAGGTGATTAGCAATGATCTTCATGAATAATTTAATGTCCACGTTCAGCAAGGAAATGGGTCTGTAGTTAGAAACATGAGTGTTATCTTTCCCGCTTTTGGGGATAACTGTAATGTCAGCCTAAAAAGATGGTTTTGCGACCATGAAGGTTGAGAGAGTGTTAAAAGCAGAAAGAAATGGAATACCCAGGATATCTAGGAAAGATTTGAAATAGGCTACTGTAACACCATCAGGGCCCGGACTCTTACCCAGTTTCATCTGTTTTATTGCGGACTGCAGCTCATTTAAGGTCAGGTCTTTTTCCAGAACATGAACCAAATCCTCGGAGAGGGCAGCTGGACTGTAGAGATGGAGGAATTCGGAGATCAAGGAAGCTCTGGATTTGTCCGTGTGTATAGGGGGACGTTCCGGAGGGAGATTGTATAAAGATTTATAAAAGCGTTCGAAGTGGGAGGCAATATCGGGGTTAGATGTAGCCTCAATGCCATCAGAGCCTTTGATTTTATGTACCATCATGCTGGCTCATTTCTCACGCAGAGCTCTGGCTAGAAACTTCCTGTTCTTATTTGCGAATTCGTAGTACAGCTTTTGTGAAAGAATGTATCTTTTTCTAACTACCTTACCCAGTTCCGTGAGAAGTTGTGTGCGAGTATTCGTAAGTTCTGAAAGGGTCGACGCAGCCAGAGTCCGCTTGTGTGCTCCCTCCAAGGAATGAATCCTATCTGTGAGGAGCTTCAGACTCTCCATTTTGACTCTCTTACGTCTCGTCGCATTGGCTATGAGGATACCCCGGATGACACACTTATGAACTTCCCACTGCATGAGGGGTGAGGTGTCCGAAGAGCTATTCAAGGAGAAATATTCAGTCATATCAGAGCGGATCTCTTGTTCGATAGCGGCATCCACAAGAAGGGAAGCATCTAGACGCCAATATTTTGAGCACGAGTGTGTAATGGGGAACTGCAATGTCATGGTGATGGGGTGGTGATTGGAAAGGACCATTGGTTCTATGGTAGCAGCGTGGAGGAATGGGAGATCTGATTGCGACAAGAATAAGTAATCTATCCTAGAATATTTATTGTGTGGCGGAGAGAAAAAAAGTGTAATCTTTAACGGTAGGGTAGAGGGTACGCCAGGAGTCGTGAAGTTGCAGGTGTTGCAATTGTATACGTATTTGCATAAGAGCCTTGTAGGGTAAAAAAGAGCATCCCGAGGAGGAGTCTAACAGAGGGCTCAAAGAGACATCGCCCCCCAGTATCAGCACCCCTGATTGGAAAGCAGCTACTGCAGAGGTGAGTGAGCGTGTGAAAGAGACCTGTTTAGTATTGGGAGCATAAACGTTGGCAAATGTGATAGGTCTGTTGGTGAAGACTTCCTTTATAAACAGGTATCTACCTTCGGGGTCCGCCAGGGAATCTGTTACATGGAATGGGAGGTGTCTGGCAAACAATATGGCTACTCCTTTTGATTTGGCTTTCTATTTGTGTAAGTAGGAGAGAAGCATGGAACGCTTTTCGGGTGTGTTCAAACCCTTGACATTGAGTGAGAGAAGTTTCAAAGACAATTGTCCCATCGTTGAGGTGGAGGGCATGGCTGCTGGGTAATGTTGCCTAAGTCAGATGCCTCGGTGTACTAAGGATCAGGAAGGTGGGAGAGAGGAGAAAAAAAAGGGGGGGGGGGAAAGAGGAGGGCAGGGTAGGAGGAGTATAGGTAGTAGACGGCTCGAGGAACAGGCCCACTATTCCACGTGAGAGGAAAAAGAACAAGGAGAGAAGAAAAGATAAGGGAGAAAGAAGAAGAGCGCAAAGAGGAAGGAAAATAAATCAAGAAAAGAGATACTAGTAGCCGAATAAGGGGTTCAGTATAAGCTCACCAAGCTTACTGTATAGGGAATGAGGTCGGCGTAGAACCAGGAAGTGAACAGCCGCCGGCCCTCTATGAGAAGTTATGTAGAGGAAAAACAAGATCGAGGATGCAGGATTCGAGGGGAGCAAAGGATGCCGGGAGTCCTCAGGGTTGAATATATAGAATAGGTCACCGGTCTTCTGTGGGGGATGGAGTGTGATGTAACGTTCACAGGGTGAAGACCAGGATGATGGGAATGGGTGCAACATGAGTGTGAGGCTACCAGTCAGGGAGCATTGCTACACTTTGTATATAAGAAGTGCCAGGGCGCATATAGGACGAATGCGTTACAAAGGACAGCTTATGCTAAGGTGAAATCAAGACTGGTAAGGGACTCATCACTAAGAGTAGAGTGGTGAAGGGCCCTTTCAAATATTACAGGCAAACCGTATCACAAGGCAAAAGTATAACGAGTCAACAATAGCAATACAGGTGAAATCATGACAGAAACAGGCAAAATACTAATAAGCCCCCGGTCAACAAACAGTAACCGTCTAAGCTCCTTAGGATCAAAACCAGTCATTTTACCTAAGAATATAAAAAGGGCTAAATAATATACATAAAGAAAAAAAACACACAAATGTAGTATCTGAAGCCCTCAGGGTAGCAGAGGGGACGAGCATTACCTCTCTCAGATTGGCATAAAAGAGGGGACGAGGAGGCGGAGGGATAATGTGTATGGGGGTGGTCGAAGGCACGAGAACCCTCAGGTTAACCTCGTCAGCCAGGTTAGGAAGTAGAGACGGGCTGGAGAGAAAGACATGACTCCAGTCAGGATGGTCTAGCAAGTGGCGGGGAGAGGTGATGCTCATCCACAAAGCTAAACTCCGTATACAGTAATAGCTGCTACAATCCCCTAAAAGGCTGCTACCTGTCCCAGCATTCAGTATCCTCGTCCCCTCAAACCACCCCCCAGGAGAGATATGGGGCCTCTGTCACATTCCCACATAGAGTATACTTTACGAATTAGGCAGAGGTCTCTTCCGAAGGATCAAGATGGGCCGAGCATTCTGAAGCATGCAGGGGGTGAGCAGTATACTTCTGAACAGTCTCATGCGAGCAGCAGGATGTCTTCAGAGATGTGAGGGTGAAGTTCAGGTATTGCAAGGAAGACCGAGGCTGAAGGATGGTGATCGTCCAGGATGCGTTCGGATGGTAAGAGGATATAGGAGGCTGGGAAAAGGCGCGGATCGAGAACCAACTGGAGGCGGAGTACCTGCTGTGGGATGCAGAGTACTTAATGACGGTAACCGAGGTGGAGCCATGAAACTGTTCCCCATCATGGGAGGTTGAGCCGATTGGAGTGTGGTCAATGCTCGTCCCCTTGTCAGGCAGGGAAGAAGTGTAGAGGCCTGATAATTGCATACAGGTCAATGACTGTAGGTGAATCCAGTGGAGAATTGGCTACAATCTTGGCGGGTAAGTAGTATGTGCAGCAAAGTATAGGTCCAACGAGTATTGATCAGTGAGTGAGTGAATAACTGGAACTCTCGGGGAAAAATGGTGAGAAAATGTGCAAAACAGTGGCAGAACGTAGTCACTCGGCAAAGTGTGCACCGGAAAGTCAGTATTGAGTGAGGATCATAGACTATTAGATTTTGCGCCGTGGCTTCCTGTGCGCCAGAGAGGCTGTTGGGCTGAAGGTGGCTGTTGCGCCCCCTGTGGGGAGTCTTGGAGGAGTCGATGGGGACATCTGACCCCTGCGATGAGTTTGACCGTGCCAATCCATAGCGCTGTCCTCAGATCCCAAATCCTGGGCTGGTGGCAATCTCATGGAGCTGGTAGGTCGATCAGTGGGATGTCCATGGAGGTACAGAAAGATGGCAATTCTTCAGGGGTTCGCAAGTTGTAGGAACGTCCGTTAGCTTGTACAGTGTCACGATATAAGGTCAGGTTCAGAGACCAGTTGCTACAGCAGTTGTAAGGCTTACCTGAAACCAGCAGGATTAGTACACCAGCGGCCCACCCTGGGAATGATGCAGGCTCACCTGAGATGCGGGGTCTAAGCATCCACAGGTCTTCCCCAGAGCTTCTAATGGTGGAGATGGATTTGGCTGCGTGTGAATGCCAGGTCGCAGATGTCAGGATCACCCCACCAGGGAATGAGTAGGCTGGAAACCAAAATCGGATCAAACAGTTCAGGGATCAAACAGAAGCGGAGTCAGTCACAAGCCAAGGGTCGGTCACCAATGGTAGTAGATAGGATAAGGCAGAATCGTAGTCAGTAGCAAGCCAAAGGTTGGTAACGTAGATGAAGACAGCAGCAGGAACAGTAAGCGGGATATTGGCTGGTAAGGCACAATAATCTGGCAAGGAGGAAGTGCATGGACATGGATTTTTTTAAGGAAGTTCATGGGAGGAGCAAGGAGTTCAAGGTTCAAGAGAAATCAAGGCAGAAGGACCAGGTTCGATCCCAGGCTCTGACATACAGAGAGGCAGAAGGGAAACCTCCATCTGTAAGGTATGTTACGTGATCCGGAGCGTATCCAAAAGGGGGCGTAACCGTTGTCGTAGGGTAAAGCTGGATAAGTCCTGAAATAGTTGTATTTCTGCTCCCCCATATAAAAGATGCCTTCTGTCTCTAGCACATCTGAGGATATCCTCTTTGAGCGGAAAACTTACAAGGCAGCAAACGATATCCCTGGGTGGGTCTGCGTCTCCCCTCCTAGGGAGGATCGCTCTGTGCACACATTCTATGTCAATCGAGGTTGCTGACGGTCGACCAAGGAGGTCATTAAATATGGCCCTTACCGCTTTGGGGATATCGGTAGTTTCCACTGATTCTGGGAGACCGCGGATTCTAATGTTATGTCTGCGGCCACGGTTGTCTAAATCCTCAATATGCCTGTAAAATTCCCTGATAGTAGAAGCTTGTATCACTGTTTTTTCCTGTATATCAAGAATGGCGGACCCGTTTTGCCTGGAGGCGGATTCCACCTGATCCAATCGTGAACCCATTGCCCGTATATCCTCACGCAAATCACCAAAAATCGTGAACCCATTGCCCGTATATCCTCACGCAAATCACCAAGAGCGGCAGTGAGTGTAGCAGTCAGGGTGGCCTTGATGTTCGCGGCCACAGCCTGAAGATCCCTTAAGGACAGGGACTGGGAGGCAGAAGGGATGTCATGCTGGGGCACTGTGTCCGGAGCAGCGTGCATGGCAGGGCAGGAGGAATTAGCCATGTCAGCGGCTGTAGAGGGAGGGGGGAGGGGGATGCAGAGGGAGAAGGAGATGGCTGCGGCCCCTCTCTTTGCTGCTGGGAGCGGAAGAGCTCCAGTATATGTCTCCCCTGCACACCCTGGCCCCAAGGGGATCGTGATCTGGCACCGGATGATGTCCGGTCCATCTTCCCCATTGTGAGACAGCCCTCTCTCACCCAGCTCCTCCTGCGTGGCGGAGAAGAGGGTTCCGGCCGGGGGGAGCTCTCAAGCTAAGCGGCCATCTTCCAGCCACGGCAGACCACGCCCCCCCCCCCCTCATAGGTCTTCTACATATTGACCCCAGATCTGGCACTCTTGTTGGGGAGATTCTGTTTGAATGCAAGGAGGCCAGAAAAATTAATGAGGGACTCATCTAGGCAGAAGTTTTGTTGGGGAGTATAGACATCATAAGGTGATTTACGAAGGGATACGATCAATTTCTGTCTGTCTGTAGCCCAACCTGTCCTCGTTTATCTCTTACCACCAGATCCGGGGAAATAAAGCTCTCCACACAGAAGTGTAAAAGAAGTATTTCTAAAGGTTTAATACAAAGCAAGAGAAGATATACAGAAACACAACAGGTGTTTCTAAATCAGGATAACCAATGAAACATTCTACTCTTCTCAGTTGTCACGTACCTGTCAGATGCACAGCAGAGCCAGGTATTTAGCCAGGACAAAGGACTGGAACGGAGTCGTAGGATAGCCAAGGTCATAACAGTCGGGCAGCACGGTACAAGATCAGGAGGAAATGCCAGAGTCAGGAACAGAGCCAAAGTCAGGAAATGGGGGCCAGGAAAGTACTCAGAGTCGGGTCAGGAACAATCACACAGGAAACAAGCAGGACACGGGGGGAGGGGGGGGAGCTGAAGACCAGTCAGCACTGAATCATCATCAAGGCGCTCTTTAAATAGCCCGCCCAGTGCCGACAGGTGCGCCTGGGTCCTAGTGCCCGCCTGCCTGTATGCCTTGTCGGGATCCTGCGAATGTGCAGATTCATGTGCTGCGGCGATCTTCTTGTTCCCTTACATTGCCCCCCCCTATGGGCAGCCTCCTGATGCCCACTAGGGCTCGTTTCTCAGGATGACGATGGAGGTAGACTTGAATTATTCGTGGGGCATGGACATTAGTAGATGGTTCCCAAGAGTTATCCTCAGGTCCATAACCCTTCCACTTGATGAGGTCCTAGTGCCTGCCAGGCATCATCATTGGTGACAGGCGCGCCTGGGTCCTAGTGCCTGCCCGGCATCATCATTGGTGACAGGCGCGCCTGGATCCTAGTGCCCGCCTGCCTGTATGCCTTGTCGGGATCCTGCGAATGTGCAGATTCTTGTGCTGCGGCGATCTTCTTGTTCCCTTACATTGCCCCCCCCTATGGGCAGCCTCCTGATGCCCACTAGGGCTCGTTTCTCAGGATGACGATGGAGGTAGACTTGAATTATTTGTGGGGCATGGACATTAGTGGACGTTTCCCAAGAGTTATCTTCAGGTCCATAACCCTTCAACTTGATGAGGAACTGGGTCTGTCCACCCCTCTTTCTATAGTTCAAGATAGCCTCCACTTTGTATTCTTCATTTCCATCACCAACAGTGGAGGAGGTGCCTCAGAATTCTGGTTGGGGAACCCACTTGAGACATGTGGTTTCAGTAACGAGCAATGAAATACCGGGTGGATCTTTAGGTTAGCTGGTAGTTCCAATTCAAATGCTACAGGATTGACCTTTCTCTTGACGGAAAATGGTCCCAGGTATCTCGGACCCAGCTTTTTGGATGGACAATTTAATTTCAGATTAGCTGTGGACAGCCAGACTTTATCCCCTTGTTTAAGTTTCAAGTTGCCCCGTCTCTTTCTATCAAAAAACTTTTTGTTACTCCCTTGGGCCTCAGAAATTGTTTCTTGTAAAATTTTGCTGTACCTCCTGAGAAACTCCATCCTTTCTTCTACCGCTGAGGCAGCGGCCTCCACTGGTATTTCTGGAAGAAAGGAGGGGTGGTATCCGTAGTTAGAGTAAAAGGGGATTGAGTGGATGGAATTATTATATGCGAACTCTGCTAGAGGAAGGAGTGATGCCCAGTCATCCTGTGAATATGAGAAGAAGCATCAAAGATATTGCTCAAGCGTTTGATTTGTCCTCTCCATTTGTCCATTTGTTTGAGGATGATAAGCAGAGAAGCGTAACTTGATCTCTAATGCCTCACACAGAACCTTCCAAACTTTAGATGTAAATTGTACCCCTTGATCCGATAAAATATTTAAGGGAACACCATGAAGCCTTACAATTTCCCTGATGAAAGCAGAAGCTGTTTCTGTAGTGGAAGGAGTCCCTTTCAAGGGAATGAAGTGGGCCATCTTGGACAAACGATCAACTACCACTAAAATAGTGGTGAACTCCTCAGATGGGGGAGTTCCACAATAAAATCCATGGAGATCATGCTCCAAAGTTTTTCTGGTACAGGCAGGGATTCCAGCAGGCCCCAAGTTTTGGCTTTATCCGACTCATTCTTCAGACAAACTGCACAATTTCACATAGTCCTGGCAATTTCTTGCTGCATTAGGCCACCAAAAGGAGTGAGATACTAACTCAGATGTTTTGAAAATTCCAAAGTGACCTGCTAAGGGGTGGTCATGACATCTCTGGAGAATAAGTGCTCGAAGTCCTTCGGGCACAAAGATCTGTCCTTCGTGGAAGTACAGGCCATCCTTAAATTGTAGATTTATATTTGCAGGAGGTGGGAGATTGTCCATGGCTTCTTTTATTTGAGTTACAAGATCCGTTTGCAGAAATAGAAAGTTCTTGGCTGGCAAGATTGTATCAGGTTCAGACTGTACAACTGGGTCAGGAAACATGCGGGAGAGTGCATCGGGTTTACCATTTTTTGAACTCGGACGGTAGGTCAGATGGAACACGAAGCGTGAGAAAAATAGTGCCCACCTAGATTGTCGTGGCCTGAGTCGTTTTGCAGTTCAGGTACTCTAGATTTTTGTGATCGGTAAAGATGAGAATAGGATGGGCTGCTCCCTCTAGTAAATAGCGCCATTCTTCCAATGCTGCTTTGATGGCTAGTAATTCCCTGTCTCCCACATTGTAATTTCTTTCAGAAATGTTCAATTTCCGGGAGAAGAAGGCAACAGAATGCAGAAGGGATTTGGGCCCCTGCCTTTGTGACAGGATGGCCCCTACCGCATTTTCTGAAGCATCAACTTGGAGGATGAAGACTAGGGCAGGATCAGGATGTTTCAGGATGGGTGCAGTTGTGAACATGGTTTTTAGCTGTTCAAAGGCTGCTTGGGCCTCAGGAGTTTACTTGAAGGGCACATGTTGCCTAGTGAGCTGTGTCACTGGCGCTAGGATTCCCGAGAAGTCCTTGATAAACTTCCTATAGAAGTTTGCGAAGCCTATAAAGCGCTGCAGAGCTTTCCTGTCTTCAGGTATGGGCCATTCCAAGATGGCAGACACCTTCTGAGGGTCCATGGAGATGCCTTCAGGAGTGATCACCAGCCCGAGGAATTGGATACACTGTTTCTCAAACTCGCATTTTTCAGCTTTTGCATAGAGATGGTGTTGGTGTAGTCTATCCAGTGTCTTTTTTATATGGTCACGATGACTTTCGATGGAAAATGAAAAAACCAAGATATCGTCCAGATACACGATTAGAAATATATCCAGGTAGTCCCGAAAAACATTGTTTACCAGGTGTTGGAAGGTTGCTGATGCATTGCAGAGACCAAAGGGCATTACCAGATACTCAAAGTGCCCAAATCTGGTCCGGAAAGCTGTCTTCCATTCGTCTCCCTCCCGAATTCTCACTAAATTGTAAGCACCCCTCAGATCCAACTTTGAGAAAAAGCATGCTCCTCACAATCTTTGGAACAACTCGGGGATTAGAGGAAGAGGATAACTGTTCTTGACCGTGATTTTGTTCAGGTCCCGATAGTCTATACAGGGTCTCAAGATGCCATCCTTCTCCACAAAGAATATGCCGGCTCCTGCTGGTGAAGTAGATGGCCGAATAAACCCTTTTTCCAGGCTTTCAGCTATATATTCCCAGAGGACCTTTAATTCAACTTCGGACAGAGGGTAAATCCTACCAAAAGGAATCTTGGCGCTGGGCAAGAGCTCAATTGGATAATCATAGGGCCTATGTGGAGGAAGGGTGTTGGCACTCTTCTTATTAACCACATCCAGGTATTCGTGGTAAGACGTAGGGACAAGCTTCATGGTTTCAGGGTCAGAATGAATGCTGAGGAGAGGGGTTGTCCCACCTGTCTCTTTGAGGGTGCAGTGAATCTGACAATATTCAGAAGGAAAAGAGATCTCTCCGGTCAACCAATTGATGGTTGGATTATGCGCTTTTAGCCAAGGCATATCGAGGATGATTGGAAAAATTGGGGAAGTGATAATGTGCATACATAAGAATTCTTGGTGTCCCGACTGAGAATAACAAAAGATTGGCAAGGTTTCTTGTGTTATCGGACCAGAACTAATACCAGACCCGTCTGCCAGATAAACTGCAAGCTTCTGAGTTTTCGTGCGAAGGGGAATCTGATTCTGTGTAGTAAAACGAGAATCCATGAAACAGCTACAGGCACCTGAGTCAATGATAGCCGGGACCGTGATAGTCCTTTCGGCCAGTTGTAATTGCAGCTGGAAGGACGGGTGCGTTCAGTCAGTACCCTGAGGGTGCATCATGTAGCAGCAGCTGGGAGAAGTTTTGTGAGGTTTGATCAGGCAGGTAGCCATGAAATGTCCCGCTTCACCACAGTAGAGGCAGAGATTGGACTTCTGCTGATGGAGGCGTTCTGCTGTGGATAACTGTGGTCTCCAGAAGCTCCTTCTAGCTGGCTTGGTGGGCAACTCAGACGGGACCATATTCATAGCTGGCCCAACCTCAGGGCATAACAGAAGTTTCCCACTGGTCCTTTCATTTAACCTTTCCCGAATCCAACAATAGATATTGATCGTTAGGTCTATCAGACTCTCCAGTCTTGTTGGTACCCCCACTCTGGCCAGTTCATCCTTTAGGGTGTCAGAAAGACCAAGGCGGAACTGATGATGGAGAGCAGACTCGTTCCACTGAGTATCAGAACTCCAGATACGGAAGTCAGTGACATAATCCTCCACAGGCCTTTGGCCTTGTTGTAGTTTCCTGATCATAGACTCTGCAGTTTGGCGCTGGAAGGGGTCTGCATAAACTTGTGCCATTGCTGAAAAAAATGAATCCACAGAGGTTAGGGCTGGATCATGCTGTTCACGGAGATGGAATGCCCAGGACTGGGGTTGCTTTCTCAGAAGGGTGATGACAAACCCCACTTTAGTAATTGGCGAGGAGAAGGTCCTGGGGAGCAGAGAAAAATATAACTCACAGGAGTTACGAAAAGTCCTGAACTGCCGTCTATCTCCAGAAAAGAACTCAGGCGTAGGACAGAGGTCCCAAGGAACATGCTGATCTTGGTTTGAGTGGCTGTACCACAGGTTACTGTGTCTGAGAGGACATTAGGATCAGTTCGCAGTTTGCTCTCCAGGTATTGGAAGTTCCTCTGCAGGTCCTGTATGATGTTGGACAAGGAAGTCACAGTTTGGTGAATGTCCCCCAGTTGTGAGGCCTCCCTTTGAGACTCCATCATTGGCTGACTGGTACTGTCACGTACCTGATGGGAGACTGAATTGACGAGGTCGGCCTCACTTGTGTCACTAATCCTGAGCCCGCTGAGGTTGGAACAGAGGGCGTTTAAGGACCAGGGGGACAAGAGCGCCAGAGTTTTGCTTGCGGCTCTTGCAGATGATGACCTTGGTAAGCAGGATATCCTCTGATTTGGGTACTGTGGAGATAGACCAGGCAGGTACAGTGGATTGCCAGATGCACAGCAGAGCCAGGTATGTAGCCAGGACACAGAACTGGAACGGAGTTGTAGGATAGCCAAGGTCATAACAGTCGGGCAGCGCAGTACAGGATCAGGAGGAAATGCCAGAGTCAGGAACAGAGCCAAAATCAGGAACCGGGGGGGGCAAGGGGAGTACTCAGAGTCTGGTTAGGAACAAGCCGGGTTAGAACCAAAGGAAATCTCACAGGAAACAAGCAGGACACGGGGGGGAGCTGAAGACCAGTCAGCACTGAATCATCATCAAGGTGCTCTTTAAATAGCCTGCCCAGCGCCGACAGGCGCACCTGGGTCCTAGTGCCTGCCCGGCGTCATCATTGGTGACAGGCACACCTGGGTCCTAGTGCCCGCCTGCCTGTATGCCTTGTCGGGATCCTGCGCATGTGCAGATTCATGTGCTGCAGAGATCTTCTTGTTCCCTTACATCAGTATAGTTACGTGAAGAACAGAAACTGCAAATGGCTGAGAGGTGCCATATAAAGTGCATCCGCTTACAGAGAAATGAGAGTCATTTCTGAGAAATGAGACTTACTGCCTACATGTTGTAGGCATATAAAATGTGTGTATCATAGATATAACTATATATAAAATATGAGGAAATGTACTGTATATACATTCATGGATGTGAGGTTGGCATTCATAGTGGGCCAGACGAAGTGCATATTTTACACACCAAAAGGATAGCCAAGGACTCCTTACTATGTTAATATATGTACGCGGTAATGACCTTCCCTTTGTTGTGTTGGGGTAACCTGTGTTTGGGTACATATGTGGAAAGTCGGGGGAAGTTTCAGAGCAGATTATCTGCAAATAGATTGGGAAAGGTCTTACATATTCATGGTGTGCTTGTTTATGGTGAGGAGAGCAGATTTGCCATAAACAAGACAAGTAGTATCTATTTAACCTTTTAATTAAAATCTATTCATACAGCTGTTCCAGGTCTAGACACATGAGATCAAACATGCTACTAAAAGTGGCCAATCAGAGTGCTTGCCATTGTACTGAATGGGAAAAATGTGTATAATAAGGAAGCTTCTTTTTGGTTAAGAGACACAGATGACAGGACACAGGAAGGTTCTCTGAAGGGTTCTAATGATTGCCTGTCATCTGCCTCATCTGTACCTCCGCTGGGAGAGGAGCTTCTTCTGTCATTAATATGGGAGCACAGGTATAGATCATAACTCCCATTATTGCATGCATGGAAGTGACCTCGGTGCATATTACAGATCGGACATATGATGGACGGTGTCGGATCTCTATGCTTGATATGAAGGATCTTACATGGGACTCTGAGGGGTGTTGTTCATTGTAATATTTACAAGTATTCAGCCGGATTTCTGTCATCTGTAACAAATATCTTTATCCGAATAAATGCATCTCTCTGGAATACAACTATTAGTTGCTGCAGGAAAAGTACATATATAAATGCACCCTGGTCCTCCTGAGAAGGGCTGGATCTCCATGTTTGATATGAACTGTCTGTTGCAAATATCTTCATCCGCTCTGTTTTATGGATTGCTATAGTTGTGTTCATAATTTAGGACAACATTGGTGCCGTGACCCGGATTAGTTGTTACATTAATGTTAAGACACCATTGACCAATAAATAAATAACCTCCTAGCCTCAACTCCCACCAAAAAGTCACACTTTCTCCCTAGAAAGTACTATACAATAAATAGAGATGAGCGAATCGAATCAGGCGAAGTGGAATTCGATACGAATTTCGGGAAAAATTTGATTCGCGGCGAATCCGAATATTTGCCTACTTCGGGTGCGCGAATCAAATTTTTCCCGATCAGCCGGCAAAAGTGTCCCTGCAGAGAGCTCCGCTATTTCTGACAGTTCTCTGACAGCTCCTTCACATG
This sequence comes from Staurois parvus, assembly GCF_062004578.1. NCBI lineage: Eukaryota > Metazoa > Chordata > Amphibia > Anura > Ranidae > Staurois > Staurois parvus. Next base: position 1,518,597 of record NW_028318308.1, on the reverse strand, counting down.
TACAGCGGTTGAAACATCTGTATCTATTTGTTTCCATTTAGGATACAGATGTTTTTATTCGGAAACAGATGTTTCAACCGCTGTACATGTGAAGGAGCTGTCAGAGAACTGTCAGAAATAGCGGAGCTCTCTGCAGATACACTTTTGCCGGTTTGGAATTCTTATTTTCATCCTACTTCTTCTTCTTCTTCATCCTCATCCTCAGAAGAAGAAGAAGAAGAAGAGGATGAGGATGAAGAAGAAGAAGAAGAAGTAGGATGAAAATAAGAATAATTCCAAGCCGGCAAAAAGTGTATTTGCAGAGCTCCTCTAAGTGTATCTGCAGAATACAGGAGCTCTGCAGATACACTTTTTGCCGGCTTGGAATTATTCTTATTTTCATCCTACTTCTTCTTCTTCTTCTTCTTCATCCTCTTCTTCTTCTTCTGAGGATGAGGATGAAGAAGAAGAAGAAGAAGTAGGATGAAAATAAGAATAATTCCAAGCCGGCAAAAAGTGTATCTGCAGAGCTCCTGTATTCTGCAGATACACTTAGAGGAGCTCTGCAAATACACTTTTTGCCGGCTTGGAATTATTCTTATTTTCATTCTTCTTCTTCTTTTCATTCTTCTTTTCATTCTTCATTCTTCTTTTCATTCTTCTTTTCATTCTTCTTTTCATTCTTCTTCTTCTTTTCATTCTTCTTTTCATTCTTCATTATTCTTTTCATTCTTCTTCTTCTTTTCATTCTTCTTTTCATTCTTCTTCTTCTTTTCATTCTTCTTTTCATTCTTCATTCTTCTTTTCATTCTTCTTCTTCTTTTCATTCTTCTTTTCATTCTTCATTCTTCTTTTCATTCTTCTTCTTTTCATTCTTTTCATTCTTCATTCTTCTTTTCTTTCTTCTTTTCATTCTTCTTCTTCTTTTCATTCTTCTTTTCATTCTTCTTCTTTTTCTTCTTCTTCTTCTTCTTCTCACTCTGGTTTTGGCCCCGTGACTGCCCAAATGAGTGAAGTGTGCGGTGATTCTAAGATCGACGGCACTCATCTGCATGTCATACTGACTGACAGTATTATTTCTCTTCCCCAGCAGACTCCAAGGGCATTTAAATTAAAGGTACAGTGTTCTGCACTAATATAAAGGCTCTCTGAAGCCTAGAAACCCTTTTTATAAGTTAAATTCGCGGCGAATAAATTCGGATCAAATCAAATTTTTCCCGCAAATTCGGCGAATCAGCCGAATCGAATTTTTGACAAATTCCCTCATCTCTAACAATAAATATACCTTTTTGTGATATTCCACGTGAATTCCCAAAGAAAATATGAAAATAAATGAAATAAATTAAAAAAAATTAAACATAAATGTCTAATTCAATTTCAATCCCAAATGTGTCCAATAAAGTCCAAAATCCAAATTTTCACTTCAGTCCAGTAAGAAGGAATATAATCCTAATTATTCCACGAACACCTCAAAAAAAAGAAATAATCTATAGTGCATTACCTTTAAACATATACAGTACATAACACCCAAATCTGTGCAAATCACAAACCACTCTTTAAATGTGCAAGACACATTAAAAATATATATATATATAATAAATAAAAAAATCTATAAATAAATAAACAGTGAGCACTCCGTGACCACTCCAATATTGTGTACACTCTGTGATCCAACCAACAGTGATGCTAAATACTATTACACTGACCAAGTTCCCCTGAGTCCCCCTATGTCAGGCCTTGTCTGCTCCTGTTCAGTATCTGCTCATCATTTCTCTGTGTGATCTCAGTAATGATATGGGAGACATTCTACTCCAGAGACAAGCTTCCTACAGAGTGAATGGACTGCTGGAGAGATTTACACCCCTCCCCCTTCCATGGGTCATCAGAAGGGGATTTACTGACTTTTCTCACCTTGATGATGGGACCCCATTATCTTCTTCTTTCTTTCTTTCTTTTCTATGAGTTGTATGATGACCATACCCTAAGAGTTGTTGGTTCTTTCCCTAATATACTCTCATGTGTCTGTATTTGTCTCTGCAGGTTGGATGGATGTCGTCTGACTTCCTCCTGCTGTGATGATCTCCGCTCCATTCTTATCACTAACCGATCCCTCACCAGACTGGATTTATCACGTAATGATCTCCAAGACCTTGGAATGAGACGTCTGTGTGAGGGACTCCGACATCCTGGCTGTACTCTGCAGGAGCTGAGGTGAGAATTCTACTATAAATGATCTCATATTCTGCAGGACTCTGATATATATCTTCTATGTGAGGGACTCCGAGATCCAGAAGCTGAGGTGAGAATTCTACTATAAATGATCTCATATTCTGCAGGACTCTGATATATATCTTCTATGTGAGGGACTCCGAGATCCAGGAGATGAGGGGGGAATTCTACTATAAATGATCTCATATTCTGCAGGACTCTGATATATATCTTCTATGTGAGGGACTCCGAGATCCAGGAGATGAGGGGAGAATTCTACTATAAATTATCTCATATTCTGCAGGACACTGATATAAATCTTCTATGTGAGGGACTCCGAGATCCAGGAGATGAGGGGGGAATTCTACTATAAATGATCTAATATTCTGCTGGATTTTGGGATAAATCCTTTGTGAGGGATCCAGACACGTTCCCTAGATGACAAATCTACAAAGACAGACTTCAATTTTGGTCTCCTCTGACCACAACACTTCCCACCAGTCCTCCTCGGCATCATTCAGATGTTCAGTGGCAGACTTCAGACGGGCCTGGACATGGGCTTTCTTGAGCAGAGGGACCGTGCGGGCACTGCAGGATTTCAGTCCTTGTCGGCGTAGTGTGTTACCAATTGTTTTCTTGGTGACTGTGGTCCCAGCTGCCTGGAGATCATTGACAAGATCCTCACGTGTAGTTCTGGGATGATTCCTCACTGTTCTCATGATCATTGACACTCCACGAGGTGAGATCTTGCATGGTGCACCAGACCTAGGGAGACTGACACTTGTTTTGTGTTTCTTCCATTTGTGAATGATTGCACCAACTGTTGTCACCTTCTCACCAAGCTGCTTGGCCATAGTTTGGTAGCCCAGTCCAGCCTTGTGTAGGTCTACCATCTTGTCCCTGACATCCTTGGACAGCTCTTTGGTCTTTGCCATGGTGGAGAGTTTGAAATCTGATGGTTTGATTGCTCCTGTGGACAGGTGTCTTTTATACAGGTAACACAATGAGATTAGCAGCACTCCCTTTAAGAGACTGCTTCTAATCTCAGCTTGTTACCTGTATGAGAGACACCTGGGAGCCAGAAATCCTGCTGAATGATAGGGGATCAAATCCTTCTTTCCCTCATGAACATGCAGATCAGTCATCATTTGTTAGACGCATTTCTGCTGAATTTGTTGCTATTCTGTCTCAGTGTTACAATACACCGAACATTTGATATTTAGACCGATCTTTTTTGTGTGAGGGGCGAACATTCAACATCAGCAGGGGGGCAAATACGCATTTCCTTCACTGTGTGTATACTGCATGTATGTATGTATATATATATATATATATATGAGTGATTTTGCTCGGTGAATGCTGAGGATTAGAGATGAGCGAATCGAAGTATCCGAAGTGGAATTCGAGTCGAATTTCGGAAAAATTTCGATTCGTGCCGAATCCGAAAAACAGCCTAATTCGGACGCGCGAATCGAAATTTTTCCGAAAATGGCGGCTGACATGTGCGGCGACGGAGCGGGGATGTCGGGGAAGGCGCGCAGACAAGGCGCGCTGCCCCATAATGCATTCCTCAACGACATGTGATCGCATCAGCCAATCAGCAGCCAGCCAGCCAGCACTGTGTAATGGTCGAGGTATATATAGCGGCCATTTTGGAAATCTTCATTTGCCTGCAGTCATTGAACAGAGGCAGACCGCTCTGTACTAGGGACAGGGACAGAGTTAGGGCCACAGAAACGAGAATTGGGGACAGAGAGAAGTTACTTAGGGACAGAGAACCATTACTCAGGGACACAGACTTGTTAATGAGGGCCACAGAATCGTTATTTAGGGACAAAGAAACGCTAGTTAGGGCCACAGAATTCATACTCAGGGACAGACAGAATTGTTACTCAGTGCCAGAGAATTGTTACTTAGGGCCACAGAAACGTTATTAGGGCCACAGAATTTTTACTCAGGGACAGACAGAATTGTTACTGAGTGCCAGAGAATTGTTACTCAGGGACAGACAGAATTGTTACTGAGTGCCAGAGAATTCTTACTCAGGGCCACAGAATTCATTCTCAGGGACAGACAGAATTGTTACTCAGGGACAGACAGAATTGTTACTGAGTGCCAGAGAATTGTTACTCAGGGACAGACAGAATTGTTACTGAGTGCCAGAGAATTGTTACTCAGGGACAGACAGAATTGTTACTGAGTGCCAGAGAATTGTTACTCAGGGACAGACAGAATTGTTACTGAGTGCCAGAGAATTGTTACTCTCACAGACACAAAATTGTTACTTGCACAGACACAGAATTGTTACTTGCACAGACACACAATTGTTACTCAGGGCCACAGAATTCATACTCAGGGACAGACAGAATTGTTACTGAGTGCCAGAGAATTCTTACTCAGGGCCACAGAATTCATACTCAGGGACAGACAGAATTGTTACTCAGGGACAGACAGAATTGTTACTGAGTGCCAGAGAATTGTTACTCAGGGACAGACAGAATTGTTACTGAGTGCCAGAGAATTGTTACTCAGGGACAGACAGAATTGTTACTGAGTGCCAGAGAATTGTTACTCTCACAGACACAAAATTGTTACTTGCACAGACACAGAATTGTTACTCGCACAGAGACAGAATTGTTACTCAGGGCCACAGAATTCATACTCAGGGACAGACAGAATTGTTACTGAGTGCCAGAGAATTGTTACTCAGGGACAGACAGAATTGTTACTGAGTGCCAGAGAATTGTTACTCTCACAGACACAAAATTGTTACTTGCACAGACACAGAATTGTTACTTGCACAGACACACAATTGTTACTCAGGGCCACAGAATTCATACTCAGGGACAGACAGAATTGTTACTGAGTGCCAGAGAATTCTTACTCAGGGCCACAGAATTCATACTCAGGGACAGACAGAATTGTTACTCAGGGACAGACAGAATTGTTACTGAGTGCCAGAGAATTGTTACTCAGGGACAGACAGAATTGTTACTGAGTGCCAGAGAATTGTTACTCTCACAGACACAAAATTGTTACTTGCACAGACACAGAATTGTTACTTGCACAGACACACAATTGTTACTCAGGGCCACAGAATTCATACTCAGGGACAGACAGAATTGTTACTGAGTGCCAGAGAATTGTTACTCAGGGACAGACAGAATTGTTACTGAGTGCCAGAGAATTGTTACTCTCACAGACACAAAATTGTTACTTGCACAGACACAGAATTGTTACTCGCACAGAGACAGAATTGTTACTCAGGGCCACAGAATTCATACTCAGGGACAGACAGAATTGTTACTGAGTGCCAGAGAATTGTTACTCAGGGAAGACAGAATTGTTACTGAGTGCCATAGAATTGTTACTCAGGGACAGACAGAATTGTTACTGAGTGCCAGAGAATTGTTACTCTCACAGACACAAAATTGTTACTTGCACAGACACAGAATTGTTACTCGCACAGAGACAGAATTGTTACTCAGGGCCACAGAATTCATACTCAGGGACAGACAGAATTGTTACTGAGTGCCAGAGAATTGTTACTCAGGGACAGACAGAATTGTTACTGAGTGCCAGAGAATTGTTACTCTCACAGACACAAAATTGTTACTTGCACAGACACAGAATTGTTACTTGCACAGACACACAATTGTTACTGAGTGCCAGAGAATTGTTACTCAGGGACAGACAGAATTGTTACTGAGTGCCAGAGAATTGTTACTCAGGGACAGACAGAATTGTTACTGAGTGCCAGAGAATTGTTACTCAGGGACAGACAGAATTGTTACTGAGTGCCAGAGAATTGTTACTCTCACAGACACAAAATTGTTACTTGCACAGACACAGAATTGTTACTCGCACAGAGACAGAATTGTTACTCAGGGCCACAGAATTCATACTCAGGGACAGACAGAATTGTTACTGAGTGCCAGAGAATTGTTACTCAGGGACAGACAGAATTGTTACTGAGTGCCAGAGAATTGTTACTCTCACAGACACAAAATTGTTACTTGCACAGACACAGAATTGTTACTTGCACAGACACACAATTGTTACTCAGGGCCACAGAATTCATACTCAGGGACAGACAGAATTGTTACTGAGTGCCAGAGAATTGTTACTCAGGGACAGACAGAATTGTTACTGAGTGCCAGAGAATTGTTACTCTCACAGACACAAAATTGTTACTTGCACAGACACAGAATTGTTACTTGCACAGACACACAATTGTTACTCAGGGCCACAGAATTCATACTCAGGGACAGACAGAATTGTTACTGAGTGCCAGAGAATTGTTACTCAGGGACAGACAGAATTGTTACTGAGTGCCAGAGAATTGTTACTCTCACAGACACAAAATTGTTACTTGCACAGACACAGAATTGTTACTCGCACAGAGACAGAATTGTTACTCAGGGCCACAGAATTCATACTCAGGGACAGACAGAATTGTTACTGAGTGCCAGAGAATTGTTACTCAGGGACAGACAGAATTGTTACTGAGTGCCAGAGAATTGTTACTCTCACAGACACAAAATTGTTACTTGCACAGACACAGAATTGTTACTTGCACAGACACACAATTGTTACTGAGTGCCAGAGAATTGTTACTCAGGGACAGACAGAATTGTTACTGAGTGCCAGAGAATTGTTACTCAGGGACAGACAGAATTGTTACTGAGTGCCAGAGAATTGTTACTCAGGGACAGACAGAATTGTTACTGAGTGCCAGAGAATTGTTACTCGCACAGACACAAAATTGTTACTTGCACAGACACAGAATTGTTACTCGCACAGAGACAGAATTGTTACTCAGGGCCACAGAATTCATACTCAGGGACAGACAGAATTGTTACTGAGTGCCAGAGAATTGTTACTCAGGGACAGACAGAATTGTTACTGAGTGCCAGAGAATTGTTACTCTCACAGACACAAAATTGTTACTTGCACAGACACAGAATTGTTACTTGCACAGACACACAATTGTTACTCAGGGCCACAGAATTCATACTCAGGGACAGACAGAATTGTTACTGAGTGCCAGAGAATTCTTACTCAGGGCCACAGAATTCATACTCAGGGACAGACAGAATTGTTACTCAGGGACAGACAGAATTGTTACTGAGTGCCAGAGAATTGTTACTCAGGGACAGACAGAATTTTTACTGAGTGCCAGAGAATTGTTACTCTCACAGACACAAAATTGTTACTTGCACAGACACAGAATTGTTACTTGCACAGACACACAATTGTTACTCAGGGCCACAGAATTCATACTCAGGGACAGACAGAATTGTTACTGAGTGCCAGAGAATTGTTACTCAGGGACACCTAATCGTTGAATTAAATAGTATGTCAGACAACATGCAGAGGAGTGGCAGAGGAGGCAATGTTTTAGGAGCGAGCAGACGTGGCAGCAGAGGAAGGGGTCGAGGCAGCAGTATTCGCAGCCAGAGGCCAGTGCTCCCGGTGTCATCCAGCGGTCGTGTCTCCACCGACAACCCTGCCGTCATTGATTGGTTGGCTCGGTCGTCTTCCTCTTCCCAGGTCACCTCTGACACCTACAGCCAACGGTCGGTGGGTACGTCAGACACAACCGTTAGTTGGCATGGCCCGGGACCAAGCCCACTGAAATCACGTGTCCTCTACCTGCCCCTGTCCTTTGCTGTTCCCTCACCAAGCGAAGTATCGCATGCTGTGGGCTCAGCCCCACTGTACAGTGAGGAAGAGCTAACAGAGGGCGGTCAGGAACGGGGGGAGACATCGGCCTTTTCAGCAGCCAAGCGAACAAGTACTGGCGAGGAGAGTGGCTCGGTAGCCGGTCTAGAGACAGGTCTGTCTCCTGTCTCATGTGCCACTTTCAGGTCTCTTCACACTGCTGGTGTGTTTAATTTTTTGACATAGGGTGCAGGCAGATTACGGGCCTCACATAGCTGCTGCCAGGCCCCTAATCTGCCATGGGCCCCTATATACCGCCTCCTCATGCTGCTGCCAAGTCTAGAGTCTGTCATGGGTCCCTGTACGGCCTCCCATTGCTGCTGTCTCCATCGCCACACTCTGCTGCCATGTGCCACTTTCAGGTCTCTTCACACTGCTGGTGTGTTAAATTTTTTGACATAGGGTGCAGGCAGATTACGGGCCTCACATAGCTGCTGCCAGGCCCCTAATCTGCCATGGGCCCCTATATACCGCCTCCTCCTGCTGCTGCCAGGTCCAGAGTCTCTCATGGGTCCCTGTACGGCCTCCCATTGCTGCTGTCTCCATCGCCACACTCTGCTGCCATGTGCCACTTTCAGGTCTCTTCACACTGCTGGTGTGTTAAATTTTTTGACATAGGGTGCTGCAAGATAACGGGCCTCACATAGCTGCTGCCAGTCCCCTAATCAGCCATGGGCCCCTATACCGCCTCCTCCTGCTGCTGCCAGGTCCAGAGTCTCTCATGCCATGTGCCACTTTCAGGTCTCTTCACACTGCTGGTGTGTTAAATTTTTTGACATAGGGTGCTGCAAGATAACGGGCCTCACATAGCTGCTGCCAGGCCCCTAATCTGCCATGGGCCCCTATATACCGCCTCCTCATGCTGCTGCCAAGTCCAGAGTCTGTCATGGTCCCTGTACGGCCTCCCATTGCTGCTGTCTCCATCGCCACACTCTGCTGCCATGTGCCACTTTCAGGTCTCTTCACACTGCTGGTGTGTTAAATTTTTTGACATAGGGTGCAGGCAGATTACGGGCCTCACATAGCTGCTGCCAGGCCCCTAATCTGCCATGGGCCCCTATATACCGCCTCCTCATGCTGCTGCCAAGTCTAGAGTCTGTCATGGGTCCCTGTACGGCCTCCCATTGCTGCTGTCTCCATCGCCACACTCTGCTGCCATGTGCCACTTTCAGGTCTCTTCACACTGCTGGTGTGTTAAATTTTTTGACATAGGGTGCAGGCAGATTACGGGCCTCACATAGCTGCTGCCAGGCCCCTAATCTGCCATGGGCCCCTATATACCGCCTCCTCCTGCTGCTGCCAGGTCCAGAGTCTCTCATGGGTCCCTGTACGGCCTCCCATTGCTGCTGTCTCCATCGCCACACTCTGCTGCCATGTGCCACTTTCAGGTCTCTTCACACTGCTGGTGTGTTAAATTTTTTGACATAGGGTGCAGGCAGATTACGGGCCTCACATAGCTGCTGCCAGGCCCCTAATCTGCCATGGGCCCCTATATACCGCCTCCTCCTGCTGCTGCCAGGTCCAGAGTCTCTCATGGGTCCCTGTACGGCCTCCCATTGCTGCTGTCTCCATCGCCACACTCTGCTGCCATGTGCCACTTTCAGGTCTCTTCACACTGCTGGTGTGTTAAATTTTTTGACATAGGGTGCTGCAAGATAACGGGCCTCACATAGCTGCTGCCAGTCCCCTAATCAGCCATGGGCCCCTATACCGCCTCCTCCTGCTGCTGCCAGGTCCAGAGTCTCTCATGCCATGTGCCACTTTCAGGTCTCTTCACACTGCTGGTGTGTTAAATTTTTTGACATAGGGTGCTGCAAGATAACGGGCCTCACATAGCTGCTGCCAGGCCCCTAATCTGCCATGGGCCCCTATATACCGCCTCCTCATGCTGCTGCCAAGTCCAGAGTCTGTCATGGTCCCTGTACGGCCTCCCATTGCTGCTGTCTCCATCGCCACACTCTGCTGCCATGTGCCACTTTCAGGTCTCTTCACACTGCTGGTGTGTTAAATTTTTTGACATAGGGTGCAGGCAGATTACGGGCCTCACATAGCTGCTGCCAGGCCCCTAATCTGCCATGGGCCCCTATATACCGCCTCCTCATGCTGCTGCCAAGTCTAGAGTCTGTCATGGGTCCCTGTACGGCCTCCCATTGCTGCTGTCTCCATCGCCACACTCTGCTGCCATGTGCCACTTTCAGGTCTCTTCACACTGCTGGTGTGTTAAATTTTTTGACATAGGGTGCAGGCAGATTACGGGCCTCACATAGCTGCTGCCAGGCCCCTAATCTGCCATGGGCCCCTATATACCGCCTCCTCATGCTGCTGCCAGGTCCAGAGTCTCTCATGGGTCCCTGTACGGCCTCCCATTGCTGCTGTCTCCATCGCCACACTCTGCTGCCATGTGCCACTTTCAGGTCTCTTCACACTGCTGGTGTGTTAAATTTTTTGACATAGGGTGCTGCAAGATAACGGGCCTCACATAGCTGCTGCCAGGCCCCTAATCTGCCATGGGCCCCTATATACCGCCTCCTCATGCTGCTGCCAAGTCCAGAGTCTGTCATGGTCCCTGTACGGCCTCCCATTGCTGCTGTCTCCATCGCCACACTCTGCTGCCATGTGCCACTTTCAGGTCTCTTCACACTGCTGGTGTGTTAAATTTTTTGACATAGGGTGCTGCAAGATAACGGGCCTCACATAGCTGCTGCCAGTCCCCTAATCAGCCATGGGCCCCTATACCGCCTCCTCCTGCTGCTGCCAGGTCCAGAGTCTCTCATGCCATGTGCCACTTTCAGGTCTCTTCACACTGCTGGTGTGTTAAATTTTTTGACATAGGGTGCTGCAAGATAACGGGCCTCACATAGCTGCTGCCAGGCCCCTAATCTGCCATGGGCCCCTATATACCGCCTCCTCATGCTGCTGCCAAGTCCAGAGTCTGTCATGGTCCCTGTACGGCCTCCCATTGCTGCTGTCTCCATCGCCACACTCTGCTGCCATGTGCCACTTTCAGGTCTCTTCACACTGCTGGTGTGTTAAATTTTTTGACATAGGGTGCAGGCAGATTACGGGCCTCACATAGCTGCTGCCAGGCCCCTAATCTGCCATGGGCCCCTATATACCGCCTCCTCATGCTGCTGCCAAGTCTAGAGTCTGTCATGGGTCCCTGTACGGCCTCCCATTGCTGCTGTCTCCATCGCCACACTCTGCTGCCATGTGCCACTTTCAGGTCTCTTCACACTGCTGGTGTGTTAAATTTTTTGACATAGGGTGCAGGCAGATTACGGGCCTCACATAGCTGCTGCCAGGCCCCTAATCTGCCATGGGCCCCTATATACCGCCTCCTCCTGCTGCTGCCAGGTCCAGAGTCTCTCATGGGTCCCTGTACGGCCTCCCATTGCTGCTGTCTCCATCGCCACACTCTGCTGCCATGTGCCACTTTCAGGTCTCTTCACACTGCTGGTGTGTTAAATTTTTTGACATAGGGTGCTGCAAGATAACGGGCCTCACATAGCTGCTGCCAGTCCCCTAATCAGCCATGGGCCCCTATACCGCCTCCTCCTGCTGCTGCCAGGTCCAGAGTCTCTCATGCCATGTGCCACTTTCAGGTCTCTTCACACTGCTGGTGTGTTAAATTTTTTGACATAGGGTGCTGCAAGATAACGGGCCTCACATAGCTGCTGCCAGGCCCCTAATCTGCCATGGGCCCCTATATACCGCCTCCTCATGCTGCTGCCAAGTCCAGAGTCTGTCATGGTCCCTGTACGGCCTCCCATTGCTGCTGTCTCCATCGCCACACTCTGCTGCCATGTGCCACTTTCAGGTCTCTTCACACTGCTGGTGTGTTAAATTTTTTGACATAGGGTGCAGGCAGATTACGGGCCTCACATAGCTGCTGCCAGGCCCCTAATCTGCCATGGGCCCCTATATACCGCCTCCTCATGCTGCTGCCAAGTCTAGAGTCTGTCATGGGTCCCTGTACGGCCTCCCATTGCTGCTGTCTCCATCGCCACACTCTGCTGCCATGTGCCACTTTCAGGTCTCTTCACACTGCTGGTGTGTTAAATTTTTTGACATAGGGTGCAGGCAGATTACGGGCCTCACATAGCTGCTGCCAGGCCCCTAATCTGCCATGGGCCCCTATATACCGCCTCCTCATGCTGCTGCCAGGTCCAGAGTCTCTCATGGGTCCCTGTACGGCCTCCCATTGCTGCTGTCTCCATCGCCACACTCTGCTGCCATGTGCCACTTTCAGGTCTCTTCACACTGCTGGTGTGTTAAATTTTTTGACATAGGGTGCTGCAAGATAACGGGCCTCACATAGCTGCTGCCAGGCCCCTAATCTGCCATGGGCCCCTATATACCGCCTCCTCATGCTGCTGCCAAGTCCAGAGTCTGTCATGGTCCCTGTACGGCCTCCCATTGCTGCTGTCTCCATCGCCACACTCTGCTGCCATGTGCCACTTTCAGGTCTCTTCACACTGCTGGTGTGTTAAATTTTTTGACATAGGGTGCTGCAAGATAACGGGCCTCACATAGCTGCTGCCAGTCCCCTAATCAGCCATGGGCCCCTATACCGCCTCCTCCTGCTGCTGCCAGGTCCAGAGTCTCTCATGCCATGTGCCACTTTCAGGTCTCTTCACACTGCTGGTGTGTTAAATTTTTTGACATAGGGTGCTGCAAGATAACGGGCCTCACATAGCTGCTGCCAGGCCCCTAATCTGCCATGGGCCCCTATATACCGCCTCCTCATGCTGCTGCCAAGTCCAGAGTCTGTCATGGTCCCTGTACGGCCTCCCATTGCTGCTGTCTCCATCGCCACACTCTGCTGCCATGTGCCACTTTCAGGTCTCTTCACACTGCTGGTGTGTTAAATTTTTTGACATAGGGTGCAGGCAGATTACGGGCCTCACATAGCTGCTGCCAGGCCCCTAATCTGCCATGGGCCCCTATATACCGCCTCCTCATGCTGCTGCCAAGTCTAGAGTCTGTCATGGGTCCCTGTACGGCCTCCCATTGCTGCTGTCTCCATCGCCACACTCTGCTGCCATGTGCCACTTTCAGGTCTCTTCACACTGCTGGTGTGTTAAATTTTTTGACATAGGGTGCAGGCAGATTACGGGCCTCACATAGCTGCTGCCAGGCCCCTAATCTGCCATGGGCCCCTATATACCGCCTCCTCCTGCTGCTGCCAGGTCCAGAGTCTCTCATGGGTCCCTGTACGGCCTCCCATTGCTGCTGTCTCCATCGCCACACTCTGCTGCCATGTGCCACTTTCAGGTCTCTTCACACTGCTGGTGTGTTAAATTTTTTGACATAGGGTGCAGGCAGATTACGGGCCTCACATAGCTGCTGCCAGGCCCCTAATCTGCCATGGGCCCCTATATACCACCTCCTCCTGCTGCTGCCAGGTCCAGAGTCTCTCATGGGTCCCTGTACGGCCTCCCATTGCTGCTGTCTCCATCGCCACACTCTGCTGCCATGTGCCACTTTCAGGTCTCTTCACACTGCTGGTGTGTTAAATTTTTTGACATAGGGTGCTGCAAGATAACGGGCCTCACATAGCTGCTGCCAGGCCCCTAATCTGCCATGGGCCCCTATATACCGCCTCCTCATGCTGCTGCCAAGTCCAGAGTCTGTCATGGTCCCTGTACGGCCTCCCATTGCTGCTGTCTCCATCGCCACACTCTGCTGCCATGTGCCACTTTCAGGTCTCTTCACACTGCTGGTGTGTTAAATTTTTTGACATAGGGTGCAGGCAGATTACGGGCCTCACATAGCTGCTGCCAGGCCCCTAATCTGCCATGGGCCCCTATATACCGCCTCCTCCTGCTGCTGCCAGGTCCAGAGTCTCTCATGGGTCCCTGTACGGCCTCCCATTGCTGCTGTCTCCATCGCCACACTCTGCTGCCATGTGCCACTTTCAGGTCTCTTCACACTGCTGGTGTGTTAAATTTTTTGACATAGGGTGCTGCAAGATAACGGGCCTCACATAGCTGCTGCCAGGCCCCTAATCTGCCATGGGCCCCTATATACCGCCTCCTCATGCTGCTGCCAAGTCCAGAGTCTGTCATGGTCCCTGTACGGCCTCCCATTGCTGCTGTCTCCATCGCCACACTCTGCTGCCATGTGCCACTTTCAGGTCTCTTCACACTGCTGGTGTGTTAAATTTTTTGACATAGGGTGCAGGCAGATTACGGGCCTCACATAGCTGCTGCCAGGCCCCTAATCTGCCATGGGCCCCTATATACCGCCTCCTCATGCTGCTGCCAAGTCCAGAGTCTGTCATGGTCCCTGTACGGCCTCCCATTGCTGCTGTCTCCATCGCCACACTCTGCTGCCATGTGCCACTTTCAGGTCTCTTCACACTGCTGGTGTGTTAAATTTTTTGACATAGGGTGCAGGCAGATTACGGGCCTCACATAGCTGCTGCCAGGCCCCTAATCTGCCATGGGCCCCTATATACCACCTCCTCCTGCTGCTGCCAGGTCCAGAGTCTCTCATGGGTCCCTGTACGGCCTCCCATTGCTGCTGTCTCCATCGCCACACTCTGCTGCCATGTGCCACTTTCAGGTCTCTTCACACTGCTGGTGTGTTAAATTTTTTGACATAGGGTGCTGCAAGATAACGGGCCTCACATAGCTGCTGCCAGGCCCCTAATCTGCCATGGGCCCCTATATACCGCCTCCTCATGCTGCTGCCAAGTCCAGAGTCTGTCATGGTCCCTGTACGGCCTCCCATTGCTGCTGTCTCCATCGCCACACTCTGCTGCCATGTGCCACTTTCAGGTCTCTTCACACTGCTGGTGTGTTAAATTTTTTGACATAGGGTGCTGCAAGATAACGGGCCTCACATAGCTGCTGCCAGGCCCCTAATCAGCCATGGGCCCCTATACCGCCTCCTCCTGCTGCTGCCAGGTCCAGAGTCTCTCATGCCATGTGCCACTTTCAGGTCTCTTCACACTGCTGGTGTGTTTAATTTTTTGACATAGGGTGCAGGCAGATTACGGGCCTCACATAGCTGCTGCCAGGCCCCTAATCTGCCATGGGCCCCTATATACCGCCTCCTCATGCTGCTGCCAAGTCTAGAGTCTCTCATGGGTCCCTGTACGGCCTCCCATTGCTGCTGTCTCCATCGCCACACTCTGCTGCCATGTGCCACTTTCAGGTCTCTTCACACTGCTGGTGTGTTAAATTTTTTGACATAGGGTGCTGGCAGATTACGGGCCTCCTATAGCTGCTGCCAGGCCCCTAATCTGCCGTAGGCCCCTATATACCGCCTCCTCATGCTGCTGCCAGGTCCAGAGTCTCTCATGGGTCCCTGTACGGCCTCCCATTGCTGCTGTCTCCATCGCCACACTCTGCCATGTGCCACTTTCAGGTCTCCTCACACTGCTGGTGTGTTCCATTTTTTGTCATAGGGTGCTGGCAGATTATGGGCCTCCCATAACTGCTGCCAGGCCCCTAATCTGCCATGGGCCCCTATACCGACTCCTCATGCTGTGACGTTGCAACAAGGTGGAATTCAACCCTACATATGTTAGACCGCCTTTACGAACAGCAAAAGGCCATCACAGATTTCCTGATGTTAAAAGCAGATAAAGGTACTCCCTGTGTAACTTAGATGTCAGCCATTGGCAGCTCATGCGTGACACCTGCGCTTGCTCAGGCCCTTTGAGGAGGCCACGCTATTCGTGAGTCGGCAGGACTATGGGATGAACGACGTCATTCCTCTGTTGCACGTCCTGGAACAAATGCTGTTAACAATGGCTGGTCAGGGTGCGGTAGACGTGGCGCACAGATCTCAACGCCACATGGCCCCTGTGGGGGCAGGACTGGAAGAAGAGGAGGAGGTAGAGGAGGACATTGGTGCTCAGGAATTATTGAGTGAAATGGGTGGTTTTTCCACTCAGCGGACAGGAGTGGAGGAGCAGGAGCATCTGGTAGAGGAGGAGGAAGAGGAGACAGAGGACCTAGACGCACCGTGGCAGTATGCTGTGGAGATGGAGGCAGGGAGTCCCTCGCATTCCTTGGCACAAATGGCCCATAGCATGCTCGGTTGCTTGCGTAGCGACAGCCGAATAATAACCATCAGACAGAGGGATGACTTTTGGCTGTCCACCTTGTTGGACCCTCGCTACCGTTCAAAAATGGTGGCCTTTTTCACACCTGCTGAGAGGGAGGCCAAAATAACGTACTATAAAAAACACCTATGTAGTCAGCTGGTCTCTGCCTGTCTGCGCCAACGTCCATCCTCAGACACTGTGGGCCCTGTGCGCTCGTGTTCCGCTGCCATGGCAGCAGGGGAGGGGTGGGGTGGTAGGAGCAGTGGCAGCTCCACCAGCAGCGGCTGCCTCAGTCTGCAGTCGATGATGAGTAGCTTTCTTCACCAGCGCAGTGAGGAAACTACTAACCAGCCGCAGCAGCAGCAGCAGCATCAGGTGGACCTGGAGCAGGACCTCAAACAACAGGCTTAGGCCTACTTGGACAGCACCCTGCCAACCGAGGTAGACAATCCCCTTGACTACTGGGCAACGAAACTTGACCTTTGGCCCCAACTAGCTGAATTTGCCCTTGAAAGGCTGTCATGCCCGGCCAGTAGCGTGGCATCGGAGCGCGTGTTTAGTGCGGCAGGAGGTATTGCAACTCCGCGGAGGACACGACTGTCCACCCAAAGTGTGGAGAGACTCACGTTTGTGAAAATGAATCAGGCGTGGATTAGTCTGGATTTCAAACCACCAGTTCCTGACACAACTGACTAAATCCGCCATGAATCATGCCCCAAACATGTGCCACTTTCAGGTCTCCTCACACTGCTGGTGTGTTCCATTTTTTGTCATAGGGTGCTGGCAGATTACGGGCCTCCCATAGCTGCTGCCAGGCCCCTAATCTGCCATGGGCCCCTATACCGCCTCCTCATGCTGCTGCCAAGTCCAGAGTCTCTCATGGGTCCCTGTACGGCCTCCCATTGCTGCTGCCTCCATCGCCACACTCTGCCATGTGCCACTTTCAGGTCTCCTCACACTGCTGGTGTGTTCCATTTTTTGTCATAGGGTGCTGGCAGATTACGGGCCTCCCATAGCTGCTGCCAGGCCCCTAATCTGCCATGGGCCCCTATACCGCCTCCTCATGCTGCTGCCAGGTCCAGAGTCTCTCATGGGTCCCTGTACGGCCTCCCATTGCTGCTGTCTCCATCGCCACACTCTGCCATGTGCCACTTTCAGGTCTCCTCACACTGCTGGTGGGTTCCATTTTTTGTCATAGGGTGCTGGCAGATTACGGGCCTCCCATAGCTGCTGCCAGGCCCGTAATCTGCCATGGGCCCCCGTACCGACTCCTCATGCTGCTGCCAGGCCCGTAATCTGTCATGGGCCACTGTTGTCGCTTGTTGGCATATTCCGCTCGTTCAGATGCTCCTTCTCCTGCTACTCCTCTTCACGGATTCCGTCAGCAGTCTTTCTTGGAATCCGTTTCCAAGAGACAACAGTTTGCGAGCACGCACCCGACGGTGCAGAAGCTGAACGTCCTCCTGTCCAAGTTGCTGCTGCCAGGCTCGTAATCTGTCATGCGCCCCTGTACCGCCTCCTCATGCTGCTGCCAGGTCCAGAGTGTGTCATGGGCCCCCGTACCGACTCCTCATGCTGCTGCCAGGCCCGTAATCTGTCATGGGCCCCTGTACCGCCTCCCCATGCTGCTGCCAGGTCCAGAGTGTGTCATGGGTCCCTGTACGGCCTCCCATTGCTGCTGCCAGGCCCGTAATCTGCCATGGGCCCCTGTACCGACTCCTCATGCTGCTGCCAGGCCCGTAATCTGTCATGGGCCCCTGTACCGCCTCCTCATGCTGCTGCCAGGTCCAGAGTGTGTCATGGGTCCCTGTACGGCCTCCCATTGCTGCTGTCTCTATCGCCACACTCTGCCATGTGCCACTTTCAGGTCTCCTCACACTGCTGGTGGTTTCCATTTTTGTCATAGGGTGCTGTATGGCCTCCCATTGCTGCTGCCTCCACCGCCACACTGTGGCTCCACACTCTGGTTTTGGCCCCGTGACTGCCCAAATGAGTGAAGTGTGCGGTGATTCTAAGATCGACGGCACTCATCTGCATGTCATACTGACTGACAGTATTATTTCTCTTCCCCAGCAGACTCCAAGGGCATTTAAATTAAAGGTACAGTGTTCTGCACTAATATTAAGTCTCTCTGAAGCCTAGAAACACCCTTTTTTAAGTTAAATTCACAGCGAATTTATTCGACTCGAATCGAATATTGTCCACGAATTCGCCGAATCAGTCGAATCGAATTTTTCATTTCTTCGCTCATCTCTACTGAGGATCTCCGGCGGGGAGGAGAACTGTTTGTAAACAAAACAGTTCTCCCTGTCGGCTCGTGCACACTGCTTTGGATGGCTCTGCACAGCACAGAGTAACACAGCAGTTAACCCTTTGATTGTCCCAGATGTTAACCTCTTCCTGCACAGTGCCTCTAGTACAGCGTCAGGCCTTTTTATTAGCACTGATCACTGTATTGGTGTCACAGGGGGGATGTCAGTGACACCAAGTTAGTTCCCCCCCAGTGTCAGAATGTCCGCCACAGACCCGCTGTAAGTCACTGAACGCCGCCATTGCTAATAAAAATTATTTTTAAAAAAGTCGCAGTATCTATCCCTCCATTTGTAAACATTATAACTTTCACGTAAACCAATTAATTTACACGTATTCAGGTTTCTCAGCAAAAACACAGAGCAGAATACATTTTGGCCTAAATTTATGCCGAAATTTGATTTTTAAATTTTTTTACTGGACATGTTTAATGTTAACGTCCAAAATATTGTTTTTTTCTCAAAGCTGTTGGTCTTTTTTTATTGCACAAAAAATAAATAAAACACACAGGCGACCAAATATCACTGAAAGAAAGCTCAATTATTGGTGAAAAAGGGTGTAAATTAAACTGTGGTTCAGCATTGCATGACCGCGCAATTGTCAGTTAAAGTAACGCAGGGCCATAATGCAAAAAATGGCCTGGTCAGGAGGGGGGGAGGGAATCCTCTGGAGGGCAGATCTTCCACCTCCTGATTGGCTGGATAGAGAACTCCAAACAAAACACAAATGTCACCAATACTGAAGTATGTCCTTCAAAACAATTGTCTCTTTATTTATAATAAATGGTCTGACAAGCAATAATATGTCCGCCTATCAAGCACCCGATTGGACAGGAGATAATATCGCTCACCAGCACCACTTCCTGTGTCAGTTCCAGGCAGGAAATGACATCACTTGGCTCCGCCCGAGGGTGGACTTCCCAATTGATTCCTCGATATGCCGGCATATTATCATTGCTTGTCAGTGCATCTAGCAATCCTCATGGATTTTGCTGCATGGAGACGCAGGTCAAGTAGAAGTCCCATTATTTCCTATGTGGCCGGTTCCCATCTATGTGCCGCAGGGAATCTATATGGAGCCATTCCCCCTCCAATGTGTGCATCACCACGTACGCTGCAATGTGTCCATCCACACTAAGACTTCTCAGGTGGGTGACAACTCCCCTCCATCTCACAGGGGAGGTCCAACCAATATTCCATGAGATCATCCATCCAAATGGGCCAACATTTCATCTTCTAAGACCCCGCCCACTGATTATTCATTGGAATGTGTCTACTTCTGCCCGTCACTGGAGAACATCTCACCTCTCTTTCCTGCTTCTCCCCCCAGAATTATATGGTGTAAAGTGACATTATCGTGCTGTGATGATCTCTGCTCCGTGATCTCCACAAACCGAACTCTGACCAGCCTGGAGGTGACATTGCATAAGAAGGATAAGGAGGAGGATGAGGAAGATCTGGAGAATGAGGAGGAGGAGGAGGAGGATGGTGAGAAGATGTCGGACACAGAAGGGGATCGTTGTTATCAGGTCCTCCGGAATGCCGGCTTCACTGTGGATAGAAGGTAAGATCTGTTCTATTGGGGGGGAACACACATACTGGGGGGATTTACTAAAGCTGGTTCCCTCAGAATCTGGTGCAGCTGTGCATGGCAGCCAATCAGCTTCTCCCCTCAGCTTGTCCAATGAAGCTTTAGCAATAAAAGCAATAAAAGCTGATTGGTTCCCTCGCAGAAGTGCACGAGATTCTGAGGGATCCAGCTTTATCTATTACACCCCACTAAGCCTGATGATGGCAGTCACACAGGACAGGTACAGGAGCCCCAGCAACTGTACTGTATGATCATCATGATGGCAGTCACACAGGACAGGTACAGGATCCCCAGCATCTGTACCGTATGATCATCATGATGGCAGTCACACTCACACAGGACAGGTACAGGATCCCCAGCAACTGTTCTGTATGATCATCATGATGGCAGTCACACTCACACAGGACAGGTACAGGAGCCCCAGCATCTGTACCGTATGATAATCATGATGGCAGTCACACTCACACAGGACAGGTACAGGATCCCCAGCAACTGTACCATATGATAATCATGATGGTGGTCACACAGGACAGCTACAGGAGCCCCAGCAACTGTGCTGTATGATCATCATGATGGCAATCACACAGGACAGGTACAGGAGCCCCAGCAACTGTACTGTATGAGAATCATGATGGCAGTCACACAGGACAGGTACAGGAGCCCCAGCAACTGTACTATAGGACCATCATGGTGATAATGATGATGATGATTGAACGAATCACAGTGAAATGTAAGCTGGCCACAGATGGTTCAGATCTCGGCCAGTTCAGCGGGGACCAGCCGAGATTTGAACCATGTATGGGCAGGCTGATTGTACCCAAGTCAATGGTTGAATGGCTTGTGTACTCCAGCCTGTGGGATGTTACATGTGATTATTACTAGCAGCTAGTATGGCCACCAGCAGTAATCATTGTGTTGTCCAGGCAGGGATGGTTCCCCCGAGATGTTTACCATTGTAAGTTATACAGTTGCTCGGCAAGCAGGTAGACACAGACAGAGCATGCTCTGCTCTATGGGCGGTTGGGTGTACATGGACTCCGCTGGTCATTACACCCGACTGCCCTCCAATTTGATGGAGGAGGACGGATCCCCTTTCTTTTTTTTTAGCTCACCGGACCAGATTGGAGGTAAGCGGGTGTAAGCAGACACAAGTCCCTCTACATCTGCCACTCCATAGAGGTGAATGGAGGGTCCACCTGAAAAACGGACAAGCAGACCCAATCTGACCGATCGTGTGAAAGGGGCCTTAGGCCTCATTTACACTTGTGTTTAGGGGTATGGTAGAAATGTGCAGCTCAGCTGTGAATTTTTACCACCACCAAATGCTCCTGAATATACTGCAAAGCAGTGGGGGGGGGGGGGGGGTAGTATACACCATGGCCTTGATGATTTATTATCATCGCTGTTCTGTTGCCCCTCAGCCCGCTCCTGTTTTCCCAGGCTGTCCTGCTGTACGTGGATGAGTTGGCAGCATACAGAGTGGGGGGAGGGGAACATCCGTGTCTCCCTCCCCTCTGTGATGAATGAAGCCGGAAACTACAAGGATTGTGTCACTTCTGGGTTTAATTCTGTGTTTACCTGGCTGGTACCGGCCAGGAAGGCAGCCAATCAAATCAATCTGTGTATGATCAGGTGCCTTAGAGGGCAGGGGAGGGGTCAGGGGTCTAATAGACCCCATATATCTCCATAAAGAAGACCTGTCACTGCCCCATCTATCACAAGGGATGTCATTCATCACCTGTCATAGCAATAAAATTGAACAAAAAAACTATAAAAAAGCAATAATTCTGGCACCAGACCTCCTGCCTAACTGTAAACTGGTAACCTGTAAAGGCTATTAAAGCGCCCCCTATGGACAATGTTAGGTACGGTACTTTGTCACCATTTACCAGATGTGCACAATATTTCATCTTGGTAAGTTTGGTATCTATTTACTGAACACATCATATGCTGTACTATTGCTGGGAAGACTGCAAATGCTAAACATAGAATATTTCAAACCAACACATTGCCAGAAATACAATTCTGCTACTCAAGGGGATTTATGGAGAAAAGGCCTGGGGGCTTAGGTGGTTAAAGAAACACTTTGCCATTCTCCTCTTCCTCCGCGTGGAAATGTTTGTGTAACCCCCCCCCCTCTTACTGTGCTGGTGTATCCATAATGACCATACCTGCCCAGCAATTCCAGCATTGTTCTGATTGGCTGCCCCACTGCCACTTGCCAGGTCTTGTGTTGCCGCCTTCTTTTCTCTTTCTTGCAGCCAGCACCTGATGATACACCGCTGTATGTCCCTGCTGCCGCAGTCTCCTGGGATATGTGACGGGTTACATCCCAGGAGGCTACAGGAGCCGGGAAATGTCATATTTGTCTAGGGAAGAAAACCACAGAAAAGGAAAATGACTTTACAGCTAAGAAGTGTCTTAAAGTCATTGGAAAGATTTTTTTTTTTAACCACTTCGAGCCCGCCTTACCCGCACCGCCATTCGTGGCCGCAGCTGTCAATCACCTGGTCCCAGCTGGTAATTACTCCCCAACGCCCGGTGATTCCCAAGAGTTTCCAACAGTCCTCCTCTCTGTCAGCTCAGGCACACTGCACAGCACAGCCATCCAGTGTGAGTACAGTGAAGCACACCCCCCCTAGTAACACACACCCCTCCCCCTAGTAACACACCCCCTGCCCCCTTGTAAAACACTCCCAGCACACATTTAACCCTTTGATTGCCCCTCATGTTAACCCCTTCCTTCCCAGAACCATTAGTACAGTGTTAGTGCTTTTTTTTTTTAGCACTGATCACTGTATTGGTGTCACTGGGGATGTCAGTGACACCAAGTCAGTCCCCCGCAGTGTCAGAATACCTGCCATAGTCCCACTATAAGTCACTGATCACCACCGTTAGTAGTAAAAATTACAAAACAAATTGTAAAAAATCCCATTATCTATACTGCTAGTTTTAAACACTATAACTTTCACATAAGCCAATTAATTTACATATATTGGGATTTTTTTCTAGCAAAGACACGAAGCAGAATAGATTTTGGCCTAAATTTGACAAAATTTGATTTTTTTAAATTTTTTACTGGACTTGTTTAATAGCAAAAAGTCAGAAATATTGTTTTTTCACAAAAATATACTCAGGAGGACAAGTGGTTAATTAAAACAACGAACATATTATACTGACCTGTTCTGTGTAATGGTTTTGAACAAAGCAGCTCTGATGGGTGGGTGGGGGTGGGGTCAAGAGTGGGGCTTCGGAGCCCCCGTCTGGTAGGTTGCACAGGGTCCCATGATTTCTAACAGTGGCCCTGATAACACCACACACAATGTAACGTTTAATATGCACTCTTCTTCCCGAGGTTCATGTAAACAAATCATTGTGAACAGTTCTTTTGTCCTTTGTTCAATCTAGACATGGACTCATCCATTCACCTTACCACTTGGTGTCATGTCTAGTCTTTATCTCGTAGCCTTCTGATCCCACCATACCTCCCCCCAGATTTATAACCTGGGAACATAAGCTGTAACCACCTTGGAATGTTCTTAGAATCTGTGTTCAGAAACCATGAAATAGAATATACAGAACAAAATGGCTTCCAGCATGTCCATGTAGAGATGAGTTCAGGCCTTCCTGTTTCATTCTGTGAGCCCAGAACAGTTCCGACATTTCTGTAGAACCCATTGGAGGTCTCTGGAGTTATACAGATAATGAGAGAGATGCTTGAGATGTCCTGTGCCAGTCACAGATTTCCCAGATGATGGAGAATGTCTTCCTCATCCCAAGTTGTATCATTACAGATGGGTGGATGAGGAATATCAGATCCACCACTAATAATCTTAGTCGGGTCCTACAATCTTCCACAAGGTCTTACCTTTAAAGAAAAAGAACTTTCATTAAAAATCCCCCCATCCCCCGCTGTCTATCCAATGTGTCAGTATAACTGAGCCAATCAGATGTGTTCTCAGCCTGTACACATGACGGCCCAGCACACCAGGCATACAGTCTGATATCCCAATGGTTGGACGGCCATGAGTGTGTGGGCCCCTGCCATGGTGAGGGCCCCTCAGTATTAGGTGGGTAGTTCACAAGGTGGTGGGGCCCTATAAATGGGGGACACTTATCAAACCCCTAAAGTGTGAGGACAGAGGGGATGGTTTGGTGTATTTGCATACTGGGGTCAGTTATGAAGAGATGAGATCCCACATCCCACCATCTACATCCAATCTACGTCAGATCTCCTCCCAGCATAGGAGACCACTGATGTACATTGTATGGCTGCAGATTTGTACATTACACATCGCACACATTTCCAGGAAGACAGAAGAATACTTCCCATTAGTGTGTATAACAATGTCCATCATTTCTTCCAGAGCTCAGCACCAGCTCCCCCTTTTCCATCATCTCAGCAACATTTCCTCCTCTAACACTCTCATTTTATTCTTCATAGAGAGGATGGAGGATGGTGGGATGTATCTATACACAGAAGAAGATAATAAAATGGTCTGTGGGAAGTCCTCTCCCCTGCAGGTAATACACGGATCCTGATATGAAGAGAATGTCCAGAATGGAATTATATCAGATTCTCCTGTTCATGGCACTGATTCATTTTCCTTTTCTTCACATTCAGATGATGATGATTCTACTGCCTGATATCTACTGACCGTTATTCCGGGATGATCTGAGCGGGGATCTGTCCTTCCTCCCATTCCTCCATTTTATATTGTATTGTTACTCCTCAATGTATTCATTACTACAAAATAAAAATGGGATTTTTGGATCTTCACACCAAAACTGCTACCACTGGTGAGACCAGCATGCTGGGAAATTCCTGTTCATGACATGAAGATTCCTCCTACACAAGTAGAAGACACTGAACACACGGTGACAGTGCGGTGAGGACAGTGGGGGGCGCTCTCCATAACATATAAAGAAACAATGGGTGGACAGGAGAGTCTGCACCACAAGGACAGAGGTTACCTTCAGAGACTAAGTGGCAAAAATACAGAATATTTTTGTTATAAAAATCATTTTTATTATTTTTTTGTGTAAAAAATATATTCTCAAATATAAAACCACATAAATAAAAAACACATTTATCACCATTAACCCAAGACAGTGTTGTCTCCCCACATGACTTCAGACATCCAGATGTGGCCACATCTAATGGGTGGGTCACCTAGACAGTGGGGTGACCCCCCTACTGTACCGGCTTCCCCTCCCCCCATATAATAAATGACCTCTCAGGAAAACAACAACTGCTATATAAGGCCAGCTGAGGCTACACTATAGAGTGTGTTTATGAGCTGCAACAAGTAACAGACAAAAACAAAGCAATCCATGTATAAAGGAACACATCTAGTGTCATCTTCCAAGATTACAATAAGAATTGTCTCTGATATTGTTCCATCTGCAGATAAGGAGACTAAAGCCGACAGGGAGCAGAGTCCATATGAAGGTCCAGCCGGTGCAGTGTCCCCCTTTTCCTTGTTCAAACAATTTTATTAACAATAAACCATAATGACACAAACAAGGAGACTTTGTTAATGTACATTGGACATTGAAGTGGCGGTAGGACATAAAAAAAAAAGAATGATGATCACATTACAAATGTCTATACATTACTAGCGGAAACAGGTAGATAAAAGTTGACAACAAATGACATTATTGTCCCAGCCAATCAGAGTAGTGTCTCCCAAGTGCTTTAAAGAAATAGGGGGAAGTTTGGAGGGGGGTCAAACATGGGTGGGAGGGAAGGGGAAGAGGAACAACAACGATGACTGCATGAGCATTCATCAAGTTTACAACAGCCGCGGCGTGCTGCCTACAAAGGGCTATTGACAACATCCTTGGCGCACAGTACACAAATCAAGGGAGAAGGAGTGAGTCATCAAAGTTAGGCGGGAGGAAGCGCTCTACCCAGGGGCTCCATATGCGCAAGAATTTAGGGATCGTGTCAAGAACTGTGGCTTCCACCTTTGCATGTATCATGGCTTGTGTTATTCTGGTTTTGACGGCCGCGACACTTAGGGTGGGGGATTTCCAGGATTTTGCTATAACCTGCTTAGCTGCCATTGTAACTTGCATAAGGAGCTTGAATTGCGAATTGGAGATGCTAGGGGGGCACTGATTGAGTAGGGCTGTTGTCGGGTCGTAGAGTGATAGTGCTAAATGTGGATATCATGGTGAAAATTTCATCCCAAAAGATTCGGGCTGCTGGGCATTCCCACCACATATGGTAGTGTGTCCCTAAGTTTGTACAGCCTCTAAAACAGTTGGGCGAGTAATTAGGGGTAAATATTGCGATTCTCGCTGGGACCAAATACCAGCGGGTTAAAACTTTATAGTTCGTTTCCAATGCTACAATGTTCTGCGGAGATGATTTTGTGTTGGCCCAAATGTGATCCCAATAAGAAGTCGAATTTCTTACCTAGATCCACTTCCCACTTATGGGTATACAGAGGGGGGGACGTGGCAATCGAAGTAGTGAAGAGTGAATATAAGCAGGAGATAAGCCCACGTCTATGGGGGTCTTTGTAACACGCTCGTTCAAAGAGAGACATGGCGTCTGGTCGATTGGTTATTGTAGCGTAGGGGGCATAAAAGTGTTGTAGCTGCAAGTATCGGAATATCTAGGAGGCTGGGAGGCCATGTGTTTCCCACAGCGAGGCAAAGGATTTAAACTTATTCCTCTGTAGGAAGTGATGCGTACGGAGCAAATTAGCAGAGGACCAAACTTTGAATAAAAGGGGTGTCTGCCAGGCCGGGGGAAAAGCTGGGTTTCGTAGAAACGAGAGCATAGGATTATGTAGTGATTGGAGGGGATACCGGGTTTTTAGTTTGTCCCATAAGGATAAAAAGTGAGAAGTGATGGGGTTGGTTATAGAATGGCGGTCTATAGGCCTCAACCAGAGTAAGTTAGCCATAGATAAGGGGTCACATTCTATCGACCCTAGTACCACCCATTGTGGGATTTCAAAGGTTGCATGGTATTTGGGTAATTGGGCTAAATGCGCTGCTTGATAGTATTTGCTGATGTCAGGTAAGCCTAGACAACCTTTGAGCTTAGGACGGTATAGGGTGGAGTGTGGTATACGAGGACGAGTATTGCCCCATACATAGGAAAAGATGCGACGCTGCAGTGTGCGGAGGTAGTGAGGGGGGACTGGGACAGGGAGGACTCTAAATAGATATAGGATTTTTGGGAGGATTGACATCTTGGTAACTGCTATTCTGCCTAGCCATGCGAGGGGAAGGGAAGACCATTTGGTCAGAAGGGCATAAAGATGGTTTAGCATCAGAAGATAATTAGCTGTGTAAAGGTCTGATAACTTAGGAGTCGGTCTGAGGCTCTATAGCCAGGGCAAAGAGCAAGGGGGACAGAGGGCAGCCCTGTCTCGTGCCTCTGGAGATCGGGAACTGAGCTGACCTGTGCCCCAGATACCTAATTCTGGCCGAGGGCTCACGATACAGCGAGAAGATCCAGGTTAAAAAGTGTGGGCCAAAACCCCAACGATGCAATATATAGCTGAGATATGGCCATGAGACTGTATCGAATGCTTTCCGGATATCTAGGGACAGGAAACAGGCGGGAATATTGCGAGACCTGGCTAAATTAGCTAAAAGAGATGCACGTCTGATGTTATCTCTCACTTGTCTAGTTGGGATAAAGCCCACTTGGTCGTTAAGAATTAGAGAACCAATACACAAGTTAAGACGTGAAGAGAGGATTTTGGCTAACAGTTTGATGTCAATGTTGAGGAGAGAGATTGGCCTATAATTGGACCACTGCGTGTCATCAGAATTCGGCTTTGGGATCATTGATATGTTTGCTTGCACTGTTTCATGGTTGAAGGTTTGGCCAGATAGTAAAGCGTTAAAAGCATTAGTGAGGATAGGTGTGAGGATATGAGCAAATCTTTTATAATAAGTGGCTGAGAAGCCATCTGGTCCTGGGCGTTTACATAGTTTTAGACTTTTAATAGCATCTAAAGTTTCGGCTGGGGAGATGGGTCGCTCATGTGCCGCTAACTGGCACTCTGAGAGTTTCGGGAAAGAAATGGAAGTTAAAAGGATATCAGCTTGTGCGGGGTCAAAAGGTGTGGAAGATGAGTAAAGCTGTGACAGGTGTTTATGGAAAGTCTGTAGAATGTGTTCTGGGTTGCTAGTGAGGTTGCCAGAGGAGGTGCTTATCCGGATAGGTCTAGTGAGCTGGTCGAGCCTGCGAAGTGAGAGGGCCAGAAATGTATTGGGTTTATTCGCCCTAGTGTAATATTTGTGTCTAGATCTACGGAGTGAGAGTTCTGCTTGATCTGTGAGAGAGAGATCTAGAGCCAGTCTAGAACGCTCCAGGGCCTCACGGTTGGCAGGCATAGGATCCGCCTGGAAGGCTTGATGGGAACGGTCATAGGTTTGCTCTAGGGAGAGACGTTGTTGCCTTTTGGTTTTATTTAAGAAGGATGCTTTGCTAATGCAACACCCTCGCAATACCGGTTTATGCGCTTCCCATAACAGGAGAGGGGAAATATCAGGTGATTGGTTAAGAGAAAAATAGTCTTTAAGGGCTGCTTCTATTTCTAGACAATGAGCTGGATTTGCAAGCAGGTTATCGTTAATGATCCAAGAGGGTTCAGCAGGGGATGGAGCTAACGAGGTCATAGCCGTGAATACGGCGCAATGGTCAGTCCAAGGGATTGGGATTATTTCAGAAGTCAGGAGCCGGGGGGAAGAGGCGGTGGTAATGAAAATATGATCTATCCTAGAGAATGACTGGTGGGGATGAGAATAGAAGGTGTATTGGCGTTTAGTCGGGTTGAATTCCCACCATGTATCTATCAAAGAATAACATTGTAGTATGGCTTGGAAGGTTTGTTTAGAGGCAGGGACAGGGGGTGGTTGAGGAGATTTGTCGAGAAAGGGATATATTACACTGTTAGAGTCTCCGCTAACAATTAAAGTTCCGCGCTTATGGTGATCTATAACCTAGAGTATGTGGGAGAGGAATGGTAAGGGGTCTTGGTTTGGGGCATAGTATGCAACAATGGTAACATCTACGTCTAGGAGTTGCCCTACTAACAGGAGGTAACGACCCTCTGGGTCCTTGATTTCGGTGCATAGCGTGAAAGGTGTTGTGCGATGGAAGGCAATCAGTACCCCCCTGCGCTTGGTGGTGGCAGAGGCTGTATAGACCTGAGTATATCGAGGGCCAAAAAACTTAGGAGTAGAGTTAGGAGTGAAGTGTGTTTCCTGTAGACAGACCACATGGGCTTTAAGTGTAGCAAAGGTTCGGAAAGCCTTATTACGTTTCTGTGGAATATTGAGGCCCTGCACATTCAGGGTAAGGATATTTAACGAGCCCATGGGGAAAGTGCATAGTGACGTAGATAGCATGGCGCTACCGCCCGGGGTGGAGCCTGACGCTTACTGTGGGGGATGAGAGCGTTGCGGAGTATGTTGCGCAAAGTCATGGAGTCATGTTGGAGGGAGGGAGGGAGGAGGGGTACGGAATGAGAGAAGTAATAGGAAAGAAGGGGTGTAGGAGGCCATTTAAGGCCTAAAAGGTGGGTTCCCAAGGACACCCTGAATCAGGGTGGGCCAGGGAGCAATAGTAGCCCAAGTGTTATTAAATAACCAATAACACAGGGGCTAGGGTGGAGTGTGCAGGTACGCAGACCGTGAGGGTGACAGCAATGTGATTAATAAATGGTGGCGAGGTCCCGGAAGAAAAAACAGATATATATATAAAAAAACATTCAAAAAAATCAGGGTATCCCAGACTCAGACGGCACTAGCAGTACTAGTGAGACATCATGGGTGTAGGGGTGTGGCATCACATGCCACCAAAGCCTAGGCTCCCAAATATAAACTAAAATAAATGGAGCCCAGGAGGGGGGGTGCAGAAGAAACCCCAGGTTGTGGGGCAACCAAAATTTAACAGGTAGAGGGAGAAAGGATATCAACGGTGTTAACCGCAATGATAGCCAAAAGAGTACACCGTACGGTGTGTGTGGCAAAAAAAAGGAAAAAGAAGGAAAAACGTGGGACATAGTTCAGTCCATGGTATCTTGTGAAGATAGGCCCGGGGACGAAAAATGCCCTCGTTTGTGGAAGTTGAGTTGACCTTCAGTTGTACGCCCGGGGAAGGACTTCTGCGGCGAGCAGGATGTGGACCTCCGCTTGGCACTTTCTGAAGGCGTCGCTGGGGAGTGTAGTTGCAGGATCCGCAAGGTGTCTAAGAGGTCCTCTTTAGTCTCGCAGGTGTAATCTCGGGACTGGTATCGGAATCGCACTGCAAAGGGGAAGCTCCACCTATATTGTATAGCGTGTTGTTGAAGTACTTGTTGGTGAGGTTTCATAGCCCTGCGCTTGGAGATGGTTGTGGGGCATAGATCTTGGAATAATTGGTAGGTATGACCCTGGAACTGTAGAGATTCTGCGTTACGGGCAGCTTGTAGGAGTTGCTCCCTGGTGCGGAAAAAGTGGAGCTTGGCTATAATATCGCGTGGCGGACCGTCTGTGCGTCATGACCTTAACGCCCTGTGAACTCTATCCAATTCTAATCTTTTGATTGAGATAGCTGGGGCAAGCTCTTGGAACAGAGCAGTTACCGCTGATTGGACATCGACGATCGTTTCCGGAAGGCCACGGATACGTAGGTGTGAGCGCCGTGCTCGGTTTTCAAAATCCTCCAGTTGTGTCAATAGTGTTGCGTTTTCGTCACGCAGGAGATAAAGGTCATCCGTATGTGTCTGAATTGAGGCGTCAAGACCATCTACCCTCTGTTCTAGGTCCGCAGTGCGTTGTCCTAGTTCACGGATTTCCCTAGATAGCGTGGCAGTGATGTGGTCTGAGGTTTGCTTCAAAGCTTTGTGTAGCATTTTTTCAAAGCGTGACAGTAGGTCAGGGGGTGTAAGGTCAGGCGTCAGGGCTTGTGCAGGGACATCAATTTCAGTGTCAGACTCACCCTCAGACATGTAGGGATGGCTGGGATGCGGATCCTGCAGGGCTGCATATGCCCCTGTCGCCTGCTTGCTTCCAGGAGCTGGGGTGGTGGCCATCTTTGTGGAGGCCTTTGCCAGGGCCTCTTTAATAGTTTTGGTTGAAGGGGGGACCTGGTGCTGGGGTGCCACCTTAACCATTTTGCTGCTTGCCAGGGGGGGGGCTGTTATTGTTATGCAGATCTCAGCCCCCCTGCTATCTCTCCTCAGCCTCGGTGCAGTGTAGGCAGCGGTGGGCGGGCCTGAGCACGGCGCACAACGGGGACAGAGTCCCCTGTCGGATTTCTCCGACCTGCTGCAGATGATCCGCTGCAGACCAGGGCAGATCAGACCCTGGGAGGGTTGCCTCAGGGATCGGGTAGATAGAGCAGGACAAGCCATAGAGTTCCAGCAGTTCCAGTCCACATGAGATCTTATGCCACATGAATGGTGACACACGTTAGATTGCAATGAACAATTGGCAGTGTCATGGCGGAACAATTGTGAGAGCGAGCAGAGCAAGCCGCAAGATGTGACAGTCAACGTTCATGTATGAGCCGCAGCGGTCTGGGTGTCGGGTCGAATACTGGCCCATAGTTGCCAACATTTCCAAAATGGTTTTAGGGAAACCTTTTTTTCTGAGTGCCCAGAAAGCCAATGTAGGTGGGGCTTGTACTTTAGGGGTGGAGCATTCATTGATTATGGGCGTGGTTCTACATGAACATGACTTCTTTGTGGCAGGCATATATATTCAGCGCCTCCAATGTACGCAGTGCTGTACATCCTGTACATGACATTTCATTGTTAGGAATGTTTCTACAGGAAGATTTCTCATCAGGACAGAAACAGCTAAGAAGATATTGGGAATTGGGAACATTATTCCCCCATTTGTTTGGCTACAACAGCACTGACTGTAAAGTGCAGCAACCCGACAGCTCTTGCAGAGAATCCAGTGATAGACACCAATGACACATTTTATTTCATTATTACAGGTGCTTATATAGCGCCATCAATGTACACAGCACTTTCCATACAGTATATATTGTACATTCACATCAGTCCTCAACCAGCGGACAATCTAAGGTCCCTAATCACATCCATACACATACTAGGGCCAATCTACCTACCAGCATGTCTTTGGAATGTGGGAGGAAACCCGCACAGGCACAGGGAGAACATGCAAACTCCAGGCAGGGGGTGCTGTGGTTGGGGTTTGAACCAACGACCCTAGTGCTGCCGGGTGGAAGTGCTAAACAATTAGCCACTGTGCTGCCTGATAATATGGTATAAAATATTCTGTAAACATAGTAAGCAGGCATCCCACTGTGGAAAGCTGGAATCCTAAAACCAAGCTGGAAATCTTTAGTAAACTAAAAGACACAAGCAGATGCTAGTAGATCCTGAGAAACGTGCAAAGAAGCAATTATCCATCACCATTTATTGGGGGGGGGGGCACTGAAATCAAGGCAAGAACAGTGGCCTGTACTGCTGCATACCTCCAGCCAATGGGGGGGATTTACTAACACTGGAGCACTCCCAATCTGCTGCAGCTGCTCTCTGTCACTGCTGCCCTGCTGTGCTGATCTGCTGAATATCTCCAGTATATCTGTGTGACTCCGTCTATAGAAATCTTCCTGCTCAGCAGCTCCCTCCTCTCACAGAGACCGCTGTTAGGCAGTTGGGCAACGCAGGGCAGCGACTACAGAGAGTAGCTTCAGCCGCTGTTCTTCTCTCTCTCCATTCTGGCTACATGTACAACAAATGCCGGACATCAATGACAATATCAAACATATGTAAAAAGCCGAGTACAGTGCAGGAAATGGACTGAAAATACAGACTTGTAGACGGCCTTAAGCAACCAATTCCTTCTTGTGTTTTCAGTCCAGGTATTCAGAGATCAGTACATGTGGGGGGTTATTGCCTTCATCCCATATCTTGGCAGATGATCACTATTTTACTTGGAGTATTAGAAGTTGTAAGTGTTCTGGACATTAATACTGAAACTTTATAGACAGGCAACTCCTATCCTCATATTGATGTGAAATGAAAGTGCTCTGTTCTCAAAAGTTCTGCAGTAAAAGTGTTCCGGTGCAAACAGTGCTTCTCAAGCCAAAGGGCCTCTTACCAACCAGGAATGATTTGGGATTACAGAGATCAGATGCGTCTTCTCTATCCAAGGATGGCCGACACTCTCACCATCAGACCCCCAGGTGGCTCCGTGATCCCAGCAATGGGATATGGTGATATGGTCCCCACACAAGGAAATCACGCCTTGGCCACGCCAAACAGCGCCGACCACCAATCAGATGTATAAAGTGCAAACAGGGAGGAGCCTCATAGTGTAGTGACATCAAATCTTTTTGTATTAAATATTACACTTATATTTGGGTGAATAGGAAGAGCTCGGTGAGTACATGTGACCCCAGGAAGGATATCAATGATCACACAAAGCAGTATATCTAGTGACTCTCTCCTTAAAATATATCAAATTAAATGTACATATAAAAAAAATGAAAAAAAAGTATACAAAAAAAAATAAATATACATACAAAAAAGATTGTATCCTCCATTATTTGTAAGATGAATTGGCCAGTTACTGAAGGAACAAACCTCAAGGAGAGACAGCGTCCTCTAGTAGTTATATGTATGAGCAACTGGTTATCCACATAAAAAAATCATAGGAGCTCATAGACCCAAAAATGTATTTACATAAATATAAAAAAAATATTAACAGGTTAAAAAAAAAATTATGAAGTACAAGAAAAAAATTCTGTTTGTGTATCTAAAAAAATGAAGAGAGATGAGAGAGGAAGGCGCCCTCCCCATTAAAGGGTGTAGTAACGAGCAAACATGTACAGGATATATGTGGCTAAATTCTATCTTTGACCACCGGTTATGAGGACTCTGAATAAACCATGACAACGTTTGTCTGAAATGAGTGGCCAAATAGTATTTAATAATATACAGGACTCCCAAACCCCCTCTATTTTTCAGGGAAACGCACTCTGTAAGGTCCATAGTTGAGACTGTGGTACCGCTACTGGGAGCATCTCAAAGAGAAAGAGCAGCTTTGGTAGAACCAACATCATCAATACGTTTATCCTACCCAGACAAGAAATATTCTAAGTGTCTCACTGATTCAAGAGGGCGAACATTTCTTTGAACAAGGAGGAAAGTTGGCTTCATACAGATGGGAATGGGTGGAGGTTGTATCAGTACCTAGATATTTAATAGAAGTGGTACACCAGTGATATGGGTCATTTTGTTGTAGAAGTTGGAGGTCCTGGGATGGAATATTGAGAGTAGAGATGAGCGAATCGAACATGACGAAGTGGAATTCGTTCCGAAGATTTGGAAAAATTCTATTCGCGACAAATCCGAAGATTAGCAAACTTCGGATGCACGAATCAAATTTTCCCAAAAATGGCGGCGACATGTGTGGCGACGGAGACAATGGACAGAGAAGATGGGGCGGGGATCTCTGGGAAGGCGCGCAGACAAGGCGCGCTGACCCATAATGCATTCATGACATGTGATCGCATTAGCCAATCAGCAGCCAGCCAGCACTGTGTAATGGTGGAGCTATAAATCGCGGCCATCTTAGAATTCTCCATTAGCCTCCGGTCATTCAAGAGAGACAGACCTGTGTGTATTAAGGGACAGAGTTAGGGCCACAGAATCGTTACTCGGGGCCACAGAATCGTTACTCAGGGACACAGAATCGTTACTCAGGGACACAGAATCGTTACTCAGGGACACAGAATAGTTACTCAGGGACACAGAATCGTTACTCAGGGACACAGAATCGTTACTTAGGGCCACAGCTATCAAAGAATTGAAAATTTAAAGTGACATACACCCTTTTTTTTTTTGGTGGCTGTCGTGCACAGTTGGTGCTGCAGTTTGCCGATTGTGCTAAATAAACTGACTTTCTGCTTCACAACCACTATTGTACGTTCAAAGAGTTAAATCCATTTACACGCCGGCTGGCGGTATTATTTTTTGGGTGATTAGTGCATTCCAGTGACATAAACGTACAGTTTACAGCCAACGGCAAGCTGCAATTGACCGATTGTGCTAAATAAACTGACTTTCTGCTTCACAACCACTATTGTACGTTCAAAGAGTTAAATCCGGTTTTATTTTTGGGGTGCTTATTGAATTAAAGTGTATGTCAGACAACACGCAGAGGAGTGGCAGAGGAGGCAATGTTTCAGGAGCGAGCAGACGTGGCAGCAGAGGAAGGGGTCGAGGCAGCACTAGTCGCAGCCAGAGGCCAGTGCTCCCGGTGTCATCCAGCGGTCGTGTCTCCACCGACAACCCTGCCGTCATCGATTGGTTGACTCGGTCGTCTTCCTCTTCCCAGGTCACCTCTGACACCTACAGCCAACGGTCGGTGGGTACGTCAGACACAACCGTTAGTTGGCATGGCCCGGGAGCAAGCCCACTGAAATCACGTGTCCTCGACCTGCCCCTGTCCTTTGGTGTTCCCTCACCAAGCGAAGTATCGCATGCTGTGGGCTCAGCCCCACTGTACAGTGAGGAAGAGCTAACAGAGGGCGGTCAGGAATGGGGGGAGACATCCGCCTCTTCAGCAGCCAGGCGAAGAAGTACTGGCGAGGAGAGTGGCCCGGTAGCCGGTCTAGAGACAGGTCTGTCTCCTGACCCAGACGCAGCCGAGGGGGCTAGTAGTGAGGCAGAGACCCTAATTGATGATGATGAGGCTGATCGCACTTGGCAGCCTCGTCGTCATCAGGCTATTGCTTCCGCATCATCAGGAGAAGAGGGTGCCAGCTTGCCAGCGAGCAAAACAGTCGGTGGGTTGCCCAGGAGGCAGCAGGGTCGCAGCAGTGTCAGTGGAGCCAAACGGCCACGGAGTAGAGCACCAGTTCCACTGCAGCC
The DNA here is from genome assembly GCF_062004578.1 of Staurois parvus. NCBI lineage: Eukaryota > Metazoa > Chordata > Amphibia > Anura > Ranidae > Staurois > Staurois parvus. The sequence goes on along the minus strand of NW_028318308.1, from coordinate 1,482,855 downwards.
TACCACCACGGCCAGTAGTGGTGCCGGTGTGCACGGAGGAAGTAGCAGTCAGCCAGTGAGGAGTAGCGGGGCCAAAGTTTCCTACTCGGCGGTGTGGCAATTTTTCGTCAAGCCGCCCGAGGAAGTAAACGTAGCCGTATGTCGACTATGTGGCCAGAAAGTCAAGCGTGGCCAGGGGGCCAATGTTGGGACTACAGCGTTGCGTCAGCATATGCAGCATCGCCATTCGGTGGCCTGGGAAAACCGTGATAAAGATACGGCGTTTCTGCCTGCCCCAGCCCCCGCTCCATCACCCGCTCCGTTACTTGCTCCGTCACCCGACGTCAATCGCCCTCTATCAGCCAGTCAAGGCTCCAACACCTCTGCTGAGGGGAGTTGTCGCTCGTTGGCATCTTCCGCTCGCTCAGATGCTCCTTCTCCTGCTACTCCTCTTCACGGATTCCGTCAGCAGTCTTTCTTGGAATCCGTTTCCAAGAGACAACAGTTTGCGAGCACGCACCCGACGGTGCAAAAGCTGAACGTCCTCCTGTCCAAGTTGCTGGTGCTGCAGTCCCTCCCTTTCCAAGTGGTGGACTCAGCACCTTTCCGAGAAATGATGGCTTGTGCCGAGCCGCGGTGGAGAGTGCCAAGCCGGCATTTCTTCGCCAAAAAGGCAGTGCCAGCCCTGCATTCACATGTAGAAGAGATGGTGGGCCAGTCTTTGAGCATGTCGGTCTCTGCCAAAGTGCACGGCAGCGCCGACGTGTGGAGCTGTAACTACGGTCAGGGACAGTACATGTCATTTACGGCCCACTGGGTGAACGTGGTGCCGGCACAGCCGCACCAGCAACTTGGACAGGTCACGCCGCTTTTGCCTTCACGTTTGCACGTCCTTGGTCCAGCAAACATGTCCGCCTCTACCACCTCTTCTTCTGCCGTGTCCTCAGCCGCCACCCCCGTGCCAAGTCCCATTACCCGACTGGCATATCACATGTGCAGGGCGCAACGGTGTCACGCTGTGCTGCACCTGGTATGCCTTGGCGAATGTAGTCACACAGGGGAGGAACTTCTGAGTGTAATGAACAGAGAAATCGACAGATGGCTGTCTCCGCGCAAACTGAAAATCGGAACCATGTTGACCGACAACGGAAAGAACATGGTGTCTGCTCTGCGTCAAGGAAGGTTGTGCCATGCGCCATGCATGGCTCACGTGTTCAATCTGGTTGTCAAGCGGTTCCTAAAATCCACCATCCCACTGCAAGACATCCTTAAAATGACACGTAAACTTTGCATGCATTTCAGCCATTCCTACACCGCAAAGCACACCCTCCTTGAGCTGCAGCGGCAGAACGGAATTCCACAGCATCGCCTGATCTGCGACGTTGCAACAAGGTGGAATTCAACCCTACACATGTTAGACCGCCTTTACGAGCAGCGAAAGGCCATCACCGATTTCCTGATGTTACAAGCGGATAAAGGTACTCCCCTGTGTAACTTCGATGTCAGCCATTGGCAGCTCATGCGTGACACCTGCCGCTTGCTCAGGCCCTTTGAGGTGGCCACGCTATTCGTGAGTCGGCAGGACTATGGGATGAACGACGTCATTCCTCTGTTGCACGTCCTGGAACAAATGCTGTTAACAATGGCTGGTCAGGGTGCGGTAGACGTGGCGCACAGATCTCAACGCCACATGACCCCTGTGGGGGCAGGACAGGAAGAAGAGGAGGAGGTAGAGGAGGACATTGGTGCTCAGGAATTATTGAGTGAAATGGGTGGTTTTTCCACTCAGCGGACAGGAGTGGAGGAGCAGGAGCATCTGGTAGAGGAGGAGGAGGAGACAGAGGACCCAGACGCACCGTGGCAGTATGCTGTGGAGATGGAGGCAGGGAGTCCCTCGCATTCCTTGGCACAAATGGCCCATAGCATGCTCGGTTGCTTGCGTAGCGACAGCCGAATAATAACCATCAGACAGAGGGATGACTTTTGGCTGTCCACCTTGTTGGACCCTCGCTACCGTTCAAAAATGGTGGCCTTTTTCATACCTGCTGAGAGGGAGGCCAAAATAAAGTACTATAAAAACCACCTATGTAGTCAGTTGGTCTCTGCCTTTCTGCGCCAACGTCCATCCTCAGACACTGTGGGCCCTGTGCGCCCTAGTCGTCTCCCCACACTGCTGCTGGGGGGACTTTTTAACCTAGGCCTGTGTATGGCCTTCAATTGAAGCTGCTTCCGCTCCGCCACTCTGCCATTGGACTCTTGATAGTCGTCTCCCCACGCTGCTGCTGGGGGGACTTTTTAACATAGGCCTTTGTATGGCCTTTAATTGAAGCTGCTTACGCTCCGCCACTCTGCCATGGGCCTCTTGGGTATCCCAGAAGCTGCTCAGCGGGTCAGGGCAATAAAGCTCCCGGTTCGCAGGTTGTTCCGTCTTATGGATGTAAGTACGACGGTATATGATCTTCTTCGCACCCACGGCATCACCTCATAGAATCTCTGCATTGCATCTGCAATCACAACGCTGACTTCCCGGATCGCCACTCTGCCATTGGACTCTTGATAGTCGTCTCCCCACGCTGCTGCTGGGGGGACTTTTTAACATAGGCCTCTGTATGGCCTTCAATTGAAGCTGCTTCTGCTCCGCCACTCTGCCATGGGCCCCTGTACCGCCTCCTCTTGCTGCTGCCAGGTCCAGAGTGTGTCATGGGTCCCTGTACGGCCTCCCATTGCTGCTGACTTCATCGCCAGACTCTGCCATGTGCCACTTTCAGGTCTCCTCACACTGTTGGTGGGTTCCATTTTGTGATAGGGTGCTGTATGGCCTTCCATTGCTGCTGCCTCCACCGCCACCCTGCGCCATGTGCCTCTGTCGTCTGCTCACGCTGCTGCCAGGTCCATACTGATTCATGGCCCCCTGTACCGGCTCCTCATGAACGTGGTTCAGCGGGTTTGCATCACTTAACGGCAAATCGTTGACAAACGCTGGGACGTTCAGTGTTGTGCGCATTAAGCCAGACACCAAAGGGCAGCACAGACCAGTTATTACTCGCTCAAGCATGGCTGAACAAGACCAGTCTCTACCACAAATTGGACCCAGACCTGCCCAGGGTCTCGTAAGTAGATTGCACAGAGGAGTAGAGTTCGTTATTGGAATTAACTGTGAGAGACTTTTAAACCTAGGCCTGTGTATGGCCTTCAATTGAAGCTGCTTCTGCTCCGCCACTCTGCCATTGGACTCTTGATAGTCGTCTCCCCACGCTGCTGCTGGGGGGACTTTTTAACATAGGCCTCTGTATGGCCTTCAATTTTAGCTGCTTATGCTCCGCCACTCTGCCATGGGCCCCTGTACCGCCTCCTCATGCTGCTGCCAGGCCCGTAATCTGCCATGGGCCCCCGTACCGACTCCTCATGCTGCTGCCAGGCCCGTAATCTGTCATGGGCCCCTGTACCGCCTCCTCATGCTGCTGCCAGGTCCAGAGTGTGTCATGGGTCCCTGTACGGCCTCCCATTGCTGCTGTCTCCATCGCCACACTCTGCCATGTGCCACTTTCAGGTCTCTTCACACTGCTGGTGGGTTCCATTTTGTCATAGGGTGCTGTATGGCCTCCCATTGCTGCTGCCTCCACCGCCACACTGTGGCTCCACACTCTGGTTTTGGCCCCGTGACTGCCCAAATGAGTGAAGTGTGCGGTGATTCTAAGATCGACGGCACTCATCTGCATGTCATACTGACTGACAGTATTATTTCTCTTCCCCAGCAGACTCCAAGGGCATTTAAATTAAAGGTACAGTGTTCTGCACTAATATAAAGGCTCTCTGAAGCCTAGAAACACCCTTTTTATAAGTTAAATTTGCAGCGAATATATTCGGATCGAATCAAATTTTTTCCGCGAATTCGGCGAATCAGCCGAACCGAATTTTTGAATAATTCGCTCATCTCTAGTCAGGACAGTACAGATATCCCCCAAATGTCAGGACAGTACAGATATCCCCCAAATGTCAGAACAGTACAGATATCCCCCAAATGTCAGATCAGTACAGATATCCCCCAAATGTCAGATCAGTACAGATATCCCCCCAAATGTCAGAACAGGACAGATATCCCCCAAATGTCAGGACAGTACAGATATCCCCCAAATGTCAGAACAGTACAGATATCCCCCAAATGTCAGGACAGTACAGATATCCCCCAAATGTCAGGACAGTACAGATATCCCCCAAATGTCAGGACAGTACAGATATCCCACAAATGACCCCTTTTTGCAAAATTATTTCATAAGAGGCATGGCAAGTTTTGTGAAGTTGTATTTTTGTCATAATTGTTTTGAAAATGAAAAAAATTTAAAAAATATATTTTTACTATTTTTTTTACATACTGTCACCAGTACAGTGTCATCATATAACTGGCATGGCCGTTATCAGGGACACTGACTGGTGACAGTACAAAAAAATATATAATTTTTTAAAATTTGTAATTTTTTTTAATTAGTTTTAATTTTTTATTACATTTTTCTCTCTTTTTTAATATTTTTTTTCATATTTCACTATGACCAAAGTAGTATAATGTTACCATAGTAACATTGTACTACTTTGGGGAAGTGATCAGTATTTTTTTTTTTACACAATTTGCTTATTATTTTGCTATAAGCAAGCATTTACCTGAATGACATCAATTCATTCAGGGTTTTTTTTGTGCTTATCTGTGATTTGGCGACAGCTAATCACATGATCGCTGTGACCATTCACAGCTAGACACACTTGTATACAATGGATGGCATGAAAGGAAGCCATCCATTGTATACAACTGTCATGTGACCTGCTGTGATTGGTCACAGCAGGTCACATGATACTAGAATTGAGGACATTTCTAGTACCATGTGACTGGGAACGGGTACATGGTCGGTGACAGATCGCACTGCTGCGTGGCTCTGCGGGCAGGCAAACTGCGCATGACTGAAAGGATGCCCTGCTGCCTTTGTGCTATTGGCGGGGCAGGAAGCAGTTAAAATATATCTAAATTAAATATACATATAAAAAAATGTTAAAATGTATACGAAAACAATGTAAGTATGAAAAACATAAATAAATATACAAAAAAGATTGTATCCTCTATTATTTGTAAGATGAATTGGCCAGTTACTGAAGGAACAAACCTCAAGGAGAGACAGCGTCCTCTAGTGGTTCTATGTATGAGCAACAGGTTATTCCACATAAAATATCATAGGAGTGCGTAGACCCAAAAATGTATTTACAGAAATATAAAAAAAATATTAACCCCTTGCCCTCCAGAGGATTTACCCCCCCCGTAATGACCACGCCTCTTTTTGCTACTCGGCGCTGCACTAATTCAACTGATAATTGCGCGGTCATGCAATGCTGCACCCAAACAAAATTTACATCCTGTTTTTCACACAAATATAGCTTTCTTTTGGTGGTATTTGATCACCTGTGCGCTTTTTATTTTTTGTGCTATAAACAAAAAAAGACTGAAAATTTTGAAGAAAAACAATATTTTTTACTTTTGGCTATAAAAAATATATAGTAAACCTTAAAGTTAATCATAAATTTAGGCCAAAATGTATTCTGCTCCATGTTTTTGTTAAAAAACCCAATAAGTGTATATTGATTGCTTTGTGTGAAAGTTATTGCGTCTACAAACTATGGGAGAGATACTGCAATTTACACCATTTTTTTGCTATACAGCGCTGCACTAGTTTAACTGACAATTGCGCGGTCATGCTATACGGTATATAAATTAAATTTATTTCCTTTTTTCAGTCAAATAGAGCTTTCTTTTGTTGGTATTCGATCACCTGTGCACTTTTTATTTTTGGCGCTATAAACAAAAAAAGTTTTGGAAAAAAAATGTTATTGAAAAAAACTAATTTCTCATTTCTGTCATAAAAAATATCCAAAAAACTAAAATGTCATCATAAATTTAGGCCAAAAGGTATTCTGCTCCATGTTTTTGGTTAAACAAATCCCAGTAAGTGTATAGTGATTGCTTTGTGTGAAAGTTATAACGCCTACAAACTATGGGATAGATAATGGAATTTACACAGCTTTTACTTTCTGACTGCCCCTCACATTTCTTGAGGTGCTAAAATATCAGAATAGTACAAACACCCCCAAATGACCCCTTTTCAGAAAGTAGACACCCTAAGCTATCTGCTGAGAGGCGTATTGAGTCCATGGAAGATTATTTTTTTTCCACAAGTTTCTAGAAAATGACAAAAACATTTTTTTTTTTTTTGCACAAAGTTGTCATTTAAATGATATATTTCCCGCACAAGCCATGGGTATATGTGGAATTACACCCCAAAATACATTCTGCTACTTCTCCTGAGTATGGGGGTACCACATGTGTGAGACTTTTTGGGAGCCTAGCTACATACAGGAGCCTGAAATCCAATGACCACTTTGAAAGCCTGAAGGTACGTAACTTCCTCATTTCCCTTCCTCGCTTCCTATCACAGTTTCGGAGGCCCTGAAATGCCAGGATAGCACCAAAGCCCCCAAATGACCCCTTTTTTGGAAAGTAGACACCCCAAAAAGAGGCATGATAAGTATTTTGCAGATCTCATTTTTTCTCACAAGGTTTTGAAATAAAAGAAAAGAAAAAATATTTTATTTTCTTTCTTCATTTTCCAAAAACTTGTGGCAACAAACGAGATCTGCAAAATACTCAGCATGCTTCTTATCAAATTCCTTGGGGTGTCTACTTTCCAAAAAGGGGTCATTTGGGGGGGGGGTGGCGCTATCCTGGCATTTCAGGACCTCCACAACTTTAGTAGGTAGTCAGGAAGTGTAATGAGGAAATTAAGCCCTTTAAAAGCCTGAAGGTGCTTATTGGATTTTGGGGTCCTGTACTTGGCTAGACTGCCATAAAGTCTCTCACATGTGGTACCCCCATACTTGGTAGAAGTAGCAGAATGTATTTTGGGGAGTAATTCCACATATACCCATGGCATGTGTGAGCAAAACATTATTTAAGTGAAAATTTTGTGTAAAAAAAAAAAGGGGGGTAATTTTGGGGGGTGGGGGAATTTTATGCCCAGCATTAGAAGTTTATGCCATACATCACTCACTCTTCTAAGCACATGAAGACCAAGCTTTTTCTGACACTTTTTGTTCACATGAAAAAAATCAATATTTTTTTGCTAGGAAATTAATTTAAACCCTCAAACATTATACATTTTTTTTTTAAAACAAACACCCTAGTAAATAAAATGGTGGGTGCTGAAATTTTTTATGTCACATAGTACTCACACAGCAATTTTTCAAATGCAATTAAAAAAAAAACACTTTTTTTACTTTTAATGCACAAAAACACAATATATTGGCCAATTATTTGGTAAAATATAAAAGATGATGGTATGCCGAGTAAATAGATACCAAACATGACATGTTGTAAACCTGCACATGCTCCGTGCAATGGCGACAAACTGCGTACGTTTTTACTATCCATAGGCAACATTTTAAAAGCCTTTACAAGCCACCATTTTAGATTTACAGAGGAGGTCTGGTGTTAGAATTACTGCCCTTCATCTGACGTTCATGGCGATACCTCACATGCATGGTGCAACCGCTGTTTCCATACTGACACAGGGTTAATGCTCACGAACGCAGCTGCACGTGTGCACAGAGGTGCGAGGGTAAATTTTTTTTTTTTCAGTTATTTTGATTTTTTTTATTATTTTTACACTGTCCCCTTCATTTTTCTTTTGATCACTTTTAATGCTATCACAAGGAATGTGAATATCTCCTATAACTTCAATGGACATTGTCATATATTCTTTTTCTGGGGTCTATCAGACTCTGGATCTCTCCTCTGCCCTTACATTAGCTAATCAAACCAAGATCGGTGATCAGATGCTTTCCCAATTTACAAATGGTGCTGTTTATATCCTGAAAAACTGAAGAGATGAAATGCTCATAGCTTCTGATTTCTTAGACTATAGAGATGATCGGCACCATTCTGGTCTTCAATCAGCTCTATGGTCAGCTGGCAGAAACACCGGCTGCATTCTCAGGTTGCCCCGATGGCACGGGACTGCCTGAGAAGGCTGTGGAAGGCAGTGGGGGAGGGGGGTATTGTCTTTTGCTACTTGTAAAAGCAATCTGGCAGCTAATTATCCACTAGGATTGCTTTTACATGAAAGCTGATCTCTGGCTGAAAGAAATGATACCAGGATGATGCCTGCAGCTGTAGGCATCATCCTGGTATAACCATTCAAAGTCCAGGGATGTACCAGTACCTCGGTTTATGAGTTTAATTTGTTCTGCAGGACATTTCTTATAGCGAAAAATTTGTAAACCAAAATACTGTTTCCCATTGAAAACCAATTAATCTGTTCAGTAGGTCAGAAAAACCGTAAATGCTACTGAAATACCGCATGAGTTATTAACTCATGCAGTATTTTAGTAGTGGCAACCATGTGTTAATATTTCAGCTGTCAGAGGGGTTCCCCACTGACAGATAAATGTAAAAGAATTGCTGGTAATTTAAAAAAAAATAATTTTAATTGCAGGCAATTCACCCAGCTGTCAAGTGTCAGTTTTTAAATGTAATTACTGTTTTGTTTCCTTCACTATATAGTAGTTCAGAAATTCAGCAGTCACTTTCCCCTCCAGCTGAAAGAGAGAAAGTTTATTTTAGTTTATTTCCCCAAGTTAAAAGATACAATGTTTACTCTCAGTTTCTTAAAAGATGCAATGTTTACTCTCAGTTTCTTAAAAGATGCAATGTTTACTTTTAGTCTCTTAAAAGATGCAATGTTTACTTTTAGTTTCTTAAAAGATGCAATGTTTACTTTTAGTTTCTTAAAAGATGCAATGTTTACTTTTAGTCTCTTAAAAGATGCAATGTTTACTTTTAGTTTCTTAAAAGATGCAATGTTTACTCTCAGTTTCTTAAACAATACAATGTTTACTCTCAGTTTCTTAAAAGATACAATGTTTACTCTCAGTTTCTTAAAAGATGCAATGTTTACTCTCAGTTTCTTAAAAGATGCAATGTTTACTCTCAGTTTCTTAAAAGATACAATGTTTACTTTTAGTCTCTTAAAAGATGCAATGTTTACTTTTAGTTTCTTAAAAGATGCAATGTTTACTTTTAGTTTCTTAAAAGATGCAATGTTTACTTTTAGTCTCTTAAAAGATGCAATGTTTACTTTTAGTTTCTTAAAAGATGCAATGTTTACTTTTAGTTTCTTAAACAATACAATGTTTACTCTCAGTTTCTTAAAAGATACAATGTTTACTCTCAGTTTCTTAAAAGATGCAATGTTTACTCTCAGTTTCTTAAAAGATGCAATGTTTACTCTCAGTTTCTTAAAAGATACAATGTTTACTTTTAGTCTCTTAAAAGATGCAATGTTTACTTTTAGTTTCTTAAAAGATGCAATGTTTACTTTTAGTTTCTTAAACAATACAATGTTTACTCTCAGTTTCTTAAAAGATACAATGTTTACTTTTAGTTTCTTAAAATATACAATGTTTACTTTTAGTTTCTTAAAAGATACAATGTTTACTTTTAGTCTCTTAAAATATACAATGCTTACTCTCAGTTTCTTAAAAGATACAATGTTTACTTTTAGTTTCTTAAAAGATACAATGTTTACTCTCAGTTTCTTAAAAGATACAATGTTTCCTTTAGCTCTGGGAAACTGACAGTTAATGTTGTGAGCTATACTGAAGAAAAAACAAGATGGCAATTGCATGTAAATATCAGCGCTGACATACACTTAGTATTGTGAAAAAAAAAATACTACAAAATGTATAACCCGAGGCATTATTTTCAATGGATTTTCATTTGTAAACTGAAAATTACGTTAACAGAGGCATTCATAAACCGAGGTATTACTGTATATACTATGTTCTTTTTTTTGTATGCTGCCTGTGGACTGAATGAAAAAAAGAGAAGAAATCTCTGCCAGAAAAAGTATGTGGTATGCCCACCATTAGAATATACCACCCTGCATCCACCCACTTCTAATGGTGGGCACACATTAGGTCACATAATGCCACATGCACCAGTTCCAAGATTGTACAAATGTCTAAATAGTGGTACGCTTGAATAAAAATTGTCCACGTATAAGTGGTACCCCATATGGAGAAGGATGACACCAAGTCCCAAACTATCTTGCCACTACTCCCCATGTAGTCAGGGCATCTGGGGGGCTCCACGTGACTATCTTTTCCCTAGTAAATCCAAACAATACTTGTGTTCACCACCGCATCAGCTTGTACTACACTTATGGGACTCACCACGTCACCAAGTCATACTGCAGTGCTGGTAATATTATTATTATTATTATTATTATAATACAGGATTTATGGCGCAAACTGTTTGCTCAGCACTTTACAATATAATGGGAGACAATACAGCAACAATACAGTTCAATACAAGAGGGTTAGGAGGGCCTGATCCTGGGAGCTTACAATCTAAGAGATATGTGAAAGACCAGGATGGACTAGACTGCTGGTGTCGCCAGTTCAACAAAAGGTAGCGTGGCACTAGTACTGGCACTCTGCTGCATATGAGAGTCATCAACATTTACTGGAAAGTGCTAACAGAGATCAGGCCTGATTCTGCCAACACTACATTTTTATGTGCAATGTATCAAGTGACAGTGACCTACTGACACTGCACTTGCTGGGGGAGGGGGGGGGGTAAGCGTAGGGGCTAAATGCAGGTGCTGGCAGGTGCTGGGGCTAATCCCGCTAACGCTGCATCTTTGGGGACACTATACTAATGTGAACGCTGGTATAGTGCTGATCTGATCAAAGATATTGAACCATTCAGACACTATACTAGCAATGGAGGTTTATTGTGTATGAGCGTGTTCCTGGCAATCAAGGGGTTAAATGTGATGACTGGGGTACTGAAGGGCAATCTGACGCTATCTGGGAGGGGTGTGAAAACCACGGGAGCGCCAATCACGTATATATATATGTGATTTTGTGCACCCATGCTGACCTGTAGCAGTATTTCTGCCATAGGGTGGTCAGGAAGCGGTTACAGAAGCGGTTTGTGTTACAGCACTGCATTACTTTAACTGACAGTTGCGCGGTCATGCAACGCTGCGCCAAAATAAAATTTACATCTTTTTTCCCCACAAATTGAGCTTTCTTTCGGTGGTATTTGATCGCCTGTGCGCTTTTTATTTTTTGCACTATAAAAAACGACAATTTTGAGAAAAAAAAATATTTTGGACTTGTTATAAAACATGTCCAGTGAAAAAATGTAAAAATCTAATTTTGTCATAAATTTCAGCCAAAATGTATTCTGCAACATGTCTTTGCTAACAAAAAATACCAATACATGTAAATTAATTGGTTTACGTGAAAGTTATAGCGTTTACAAATGGCGGTATACATACAGGATTTTTTTTTTAATACTAATAATGGCAGTGATCAACGACTTATGGCGCCAATCAGTGACTTATGGCGGAGATCAGCGACTTATGGCAGGACATTCTAACACTGGGGGGAGGAACTGACTTGCGGTTACTGACATCCCCAGTGACACCAATACAGTGATCAGTGCAAAAAAAACACTGACACTGTACTAATGACACTGGTGAGGAAGGGGTTAACTTTTTTAGGCAATCAAAGGGTTAACTGTGTGAGGGGAGTGTTTTACTAGTGGGCGGGGTGTGTGTACTTCACTGTTGCACGATGTCCCGGAAATATAATCTCCGCTCTCTGGGACAGTGCATTAAAAACAAAGCAGCTGTGCACTGTGTCACCGTTTGCCAGCAATCACTGGGACCCGGCAGGTAATGACCAGCCAGGACCCGGTGATTGACACTCACGGCCGCAATTGGCGGCGCAGGTAGGGTGGTTGAACGCATTGTGTGCGCCCCTACCTGATATGCAAAATTATGTTTATATATGTGATTTTGTGCAGCGGTGCCACCCTGCCGTACTGTGGCTGGTCGGCAACCGGTTAAGTTGACTTTGGACCTTTCCCGCCAAACATCTTTGTCAGTGCCAGATACTCAATCGATCTGCATGGAAAAATCGCTATGGCGAATAAAGAAATGCCAAAATGGCTGTCAGAGGAGGCGTTAGAGCGGCTGTCATACCGGATATATGTCATCACGTTTGCAGAAGGACTTTTGCACGCACCCGGAAGGGGTAGTGGGGAGTGTTAGTGGATGGGAATGTGGTGAGGAGAGTTTGAGATATTGCTAGGAGTCTAAATATTTTTGGAGGAATTTCGGACCACATCTGGACATGGGGAGATCGCTATTCTCCACTGAGGAGCTGATCCTCATTTGCAAAGTAAGTGTGGCCATTGCACCTATGTTCATAGCATGTGAGGGGAGGGGATGTGATAGTTTGATGCTTTCTTAGGTTTAACAGCTAATGTGCAGCTTTTGGGGGGCTAGCAGCGTGTCACTTAGCGCACATGTGCATACACACTCTACTTCCTGTTTATCTGCACATTAGCTCGCGGGTATTGATGGGTCACAGATATTATCCATCCCAGCAGCTAGGCCTTCATATATAAATCTTGCATATATGTACATGTATACTGAGTACAGTGCGTTAGTGTACAGTGCGTTAGTGTACAGTGCGTTAGTGTGCAGTGCGTTAGTGTGCAGTGCGTTAGTGTGCAGTGCGTTAGTGTGCAGTGCGTTAGTGTGCAGTGCGTTAGTGTAATGAGTTAGAGTACAATCTGTTTAAACCATAAGAAATGCAGTCACATTCCGGAGGAGCATACCGCACCATGTATGATGAACATCCAGTAATGACCTTCTTTAGGCACTAGATGGCAGTAATGATACGGGCCCTTGCCTTGCATTACACAGTGTGGGGACGTTTTGGAGCCTGGACTGGTCTATGCTGCTGGGGATGATACTGCCATCTAGTGCCTGAAGAAGGACATTACTGGATGTTCATCATACATGGTGCGGTATGCACCTCCGGAATGTGACTTCATTTCTTATGGTTTATTGTACAATAAAAGTAATTACAGGATAAAGCACTATGCTGAGCTTTTGTTTATGAGGAATTACGGCTGACCCTGAGGTGGTTATCTGGAGGGGCATCCTGGGAGATATTATTCAGCAAGTTGGTGTTCAGATCAGTCCATACGTTTGGGACCAAAAGTGCAGTTAGACCAAAACTCTAGGGTGTGCGTGAGTACAGTGCGTTAGTGTACAGTGCGTTAGTGTACAGTGCGTTAGTGTACAGTGCGTTAGTGTACAGTACGTTAGTGTACAGTGTGTTAGTGTACAGTGTGTTAGAGTACAATGTGTTTAAACCAGGGGTGGGCAAACTTTTTGACTTGAGGGCCGCAATGGGTTCATATATTGGACCCGGGGGCCGGACCAAGAGTAGATGAATGATGTGTATGTGTCATCCATAGTAAGTATAGTAATATTCCCCCATAGTAAGCATAGTAATTCATCCCCCATATAGTAATTCATCCCCCATAGTAATTCATCCCCCATATAGTAATTCATCCCCCATATAGTAATTCATCCCCCATAGTAATTCATCCCCCATAGTAATTCATCCCCCATAGTAATTCATCCCCCATATAGTAATTCATCCCCCATAGTAATTCATCCCCCATAGTAATTCACCCCCCATATAGTAATTCACCCCCCATATAGTAATTCATCCCCCATATAGTAATTCACCCCCCATATAGTAATTCACCCCCCATATAGTAATTCATCCCCCATATAGTAATTCATCCCCCATATAGTAATTCATCCCCCATAGTAATTCATCCCCCATATAGTAATTCATCCCCCATATAGTAATTCATCCCCCATAGTAATTCATCCCCCATAGTAATTCACCCCCCATATAGTAATTCATCCCCCCTATAGTAATTCATCCCCCATATAGTAATTCATCCCCCATATAGTAATTCATCCCCCATATAGTAATTCATCCCCCATATAGTAATTCATCCCCCATAGTAATTCATCCCCCATATAGTAATTCATCCCCCATAGTAATTCATCCCCCATAGTAATTCATCCCCCATAGTAATTCATCCCCCATATTAAGTCCCCAAGTCCCCCCTGTGTCAATTCACTTACCTTTGCTCCGCGCGTTCCTCTCGCCGTTCCGGTGTAGCATGAAAATCTGTCTCCTATGAGGATCTGTCCCCCTCGACGTATCTGCGCATGTGCCAGTTTCAGGCATTAGCAGCCGATCGGCGATCTCCGGCACATGCGCAGATACGTCGAGGGGGACAGATCATCCTGACAGTATCACGCTCCGCGGGCCGGATTAAAAGGTCCGCCGGGCCGTAGTTTGCCCATTGCTGGTTTAAACCATAAGAAATGCAGTCACATTCCGGAGGAGCATACCGCACCATGTATGATGAACATCTAGTAATGTACTTCTTTAGGCACTAGATGGCAGTATCATCCCCAGCAGCATAGACCAGTCCAGGCTCCAAAACGTCCCCACACTGTGTAATGCAAGGCAAGGGCCCGTATCATTACTGCCATCTAGTGCCTAAAGAAGGTCATTACTGGATGTTCATCATACATGGTGCGGTATGCTCCTCCGGAATGTGACTGCATTTCTTATGGTTTATTGTGCAATAAAAGTAATTACAGGATAAAGCACTATGCTGAGCTTTTGTTTATGAGGAATTACGGCTGACCCTGAGGTGGTTATTTGGAGGGGGCATCCTGGGTGATATTATTCAGCAAGTTGGTGTTCAGAGTCCATACGTTTGGGACCAAAAGTGCAGTTAGACCCAAACTGAAGGGCGGGCACAAAGCAGTGCTTGCCATGTTATCCAGTGTGTAGTCACATGACATGTTGTCCTGGCCAATCAAACATTCCATGAATACATGCTGTGACTTGGGGAAGAGAGTGGAGAGGAGGAGAACAGCCGGCCAGTGTTGGCCATTGTCTGTGCCACCTGTAGATTTATGAAGAATAAAGATCCTCTGCTATGGATCTAAATGTTTGTATTGTTCTTTCAGCAGACTAACATCTGGAGTACAAGGCAGAGGGGGGCCCTGGGAAGCCTGCTGGGATTGGTTGTCTGGTGTCACAGGGGGGTGGGGAAAAGTCATCTTAACAATTGTTCCAAAATCCAATAATAAACAAGTAAGACTTACCTGCCCTGCACAGTAGTTTGCCACAGAGCAGCCCAGATCCTTCATGTCATTGCTCCCCCGCCAGCATTCCTTGGCCCCTCTCTCCTGTCCAGTGGCCCCCAGTACAAGCATTCAGGGCCACTTCCCTACGCCTGCTCACCTGTCACATGACAACCTGTGTTTATACAGCTGCTGTGTCCCCATAGTGTAACAGGTGGCTCCACCCACATGAACACCCCCCTCATTCATGCTGTACAGGACAGAGGACCTGTGTGAATGGGGCATTTCTGACTTTTGTTTCCTCAGCTCATTAATGTCAATGGGCTGCCTGACGTGTGGGAACATGCAGAGATACTGCAGGCATGTTATCGTAAACGTGTGTTGCACCTAATTGTACAGTAGTAGTGTGATGCCATGCGTTTTGGTGGTTGTGAATGCGTCTGTTTACTAGACGTGTGGAGGTGCAATGAAGTTTTCATCATGGTTCCTGCGCACATCTGCCGAGGGCATTGCGTGTCTTTGCTGTGCAGGACAATGTGTGCTCTTGCATGCGTTTCTGCACCACAAATGGTGTGAACAAGTCCTAAGGGCCGGTTCACACTATGTAAACAGTCTAGAGGTGTTCCAGATGCATTTTTGCATGCCGTTTTTGACACTTTTTTAGCACATTCTGGTGCGTTTTTGATGCGTTCCAGTACAGTTCTGTGCAGAAAGAACGCAGCCTCTTATATCACCTTCTTTCTGTGCATTTTGGATGCAGAAAATAGTAAAAAGTGGGATGAATGATGGCAACCCCCCTACTGTAAATGTATGGTTATACGAAACGCGTCTAGGAGGAGCCTTTGCATGCCGTGACGTCACGCCGTCGGATCACGGAGGTCCTGCAGCCACCATTATCATCCAGCTGGTCAGTGTATTCAGCAGCTTCCATGCTGCCTATTATACAAGCTCACAGCTACAATGTGCCTGCGTGTTTTATGTATGTTCATCACTTCCTGTACTTTAATGCTCATTTAATAAATACTTTAACATACTACACTATGGGCATCTATTTTTCTTGCTCTGCACCGAGCATTTATACCCCATCCCAGGACCCCAGGAGATCTACTCGGACCAGAGGAGGGAAGCCTATGACCAGACCCTAATACAGATAACCCCTTAAAGGGACCCTCTGATTGACATCTCTATTACTCGTACCAGGCTGTACCCTTTAGGAGACGTCCGGCCGATACGCTTGATTTCTGCACATTAGGATTGCGCTTCTGGTGAGTGTGCAATCTTACCATTCTTCACCGGATATTACTATTCTCTTCTGCCACACTGGGATAGCAGAGCGGTCACATCTACTGTTACATTGTTGGACTTTTACTGTCACCCTGCATATATATATTCTTAGGGGGACTTTGATGTCCCCGATTATCAGATATGTTTTATATGTTTATATATAGATTTATTGGTTCATTACCAGACGTTTTATGAGCTTATAGGAGTGCTGAACCCTATTGATATACTGATATTCTCACTGTCTTTAGCGCTGCACTGTCCTTTTTATTGCTTGTTGGAATGGTTTGTGGTTCCTTTTCGGTGCATATAGCTGCATTTGTATGAGCTCGCTAGGTTCTTACGTTTCTTCATAGACTTGCATGATATTTATGGCCCCGGACCGACTCTAACCTAGAAGAGGCATCAATAAATGATCATTCTCAGGCGCTGTGCCCCATAGGAAGAGAGCATTGGTATTCACTCACCGGCCATTTTATTAGGTCCATCTGTTCAATTGGTTGGTAAAGCCAGCTATACTTGGGTAGATTTTTTAATGATTTTTCGTTCGAAAATCGGACCTAAGAAAATTGAAAATTTGCTCAATTTTCACTCTGTTAATGAGGCAATGGCACCAGCCGCTTTTCGTGGTTCCTCCCCTTTTCTTTTATCAGGGATTTTGGAAAATTCATATAAAACAACTTATTTTCTAAATCATTGACGGCACCATCAGACTACAGAGCTAACAATGTTTTTGATTTTAGAATGAAAAATCGTTTGGAATTTGAACCATGTATGGCCTGCATACGTAGATATATATATTAAGCACAGTAGCTAAGTGGTTAGCACTTCTGCCTGGTAGTACTCAGGTCATTGGTTTGAATCCCAACCGCAGAACCACCTGCCTGGAGTTTGCATGTTCTCCCTGTGCCTGCGTGGGTTTCCTCCATTTACTCTGGTTTCCTCCCACACTCCAAAGACATGCTGGTATGTTAATTGTCTCCTGTCTACATTGTCCCTAGTATGTGTATGTATGAATGTGAGTTAGGGACCTTAGATTGTACGCCCCTCGGGGGCGGGGACTGATGTGAATGTACAATATATATGTAAAGTGCTGTGTAAATTGACGGCGATATATAAGTACCTGAAATAAATAAAATATTTATATATATAAATTGCAGTATATTTTGAAATATATTGAATATGGGCAAAATTGTAGTATTTCAAATATATGTTAATATATTTGGGAAGAATATTTTAAAAATATATTTCAAATATATTTTTCTTCCATGTGGGGGGTCACATTGAACCCCTATTTACCACAGGTCTGAGAATAGAGGCAGCTTCAGGGCTTCAAAGGGCCCTACAAATGTTATAAAATAACCAAATGAAGTTAACGAGGGGGGAAAAAGAAGAGAAAAAGGAAAGGAGGAAGAACAGAATGTGAGGAACCAGAAGAGGGGTCACACTGGGATCTATTGGGGAACTGAAATATACCGGATCCCACGATTTTGTGGAATTTCTGGGTAGTATGGAGAAGAATGCAGGTAAGTCCATCGTACACCACAATCCAGTTAAGTTTGGTTTGAACATACTGAAGAGGAACCATCGGCTGCTCCCAATATGTGGCTGTAGTCATTCGTGCCGCTAGGAGCAGATATGTAAGTTGGCACACAGACCCTCTGGGAACATTGTCAGGGAATGTATGGAATAAAGTGGTTTTGGGGCGTCTGCGAATATTCACTCCCGTCACTGAGTAGCAGGGGTGCTGTTAGAAACCACGGGGCCCCACACAGCAAACCTGACAGTACCCCTCCACCAAAAACTATGCTTTAATTATGAATGAACACTGTGAGTGATTGTTACCTATCACTCATTGTGTTCATCCAGGAAAGGAAGGGGCTGGTAAATATGTCATATTTGCTGGACCCTTCCCCCACTCTCCATCCTGAAGGATCCTATTGTGTGCATGCACCTGCTGATGAAAAGGAGAGGAAGGGATCTGGCAGCACTGTGGGGGCACACAGGGGGGGCCTGGGCAGCAGAGGGAAACATATGGTGCACAGAGTGGGTGGTGGGTGCACCCGGGGGGGCAATTGCTGGAGTCAATCCCCTGTATGGCTCTCTCGACAGTAGCTGACAGCCAATGGGAGGGAGAGGAGAAGAAGCCACCCTTTCTGCCCACATCTGATTCAACCAGCTACCTGGGCCCCATACAGGAGGACTGGTGGGGCCCCCTTATCAATGGCCCTGCTGAGTATATCAAGGTAAATGTCCGAATTCAGAACCTGGCCACAATAGGGCACTGCCACCATATATGGCACATCGTTTCCACGTGGCCATGAGCCGTAAACAGGTGAGGGAAGGGACCCAATACCACCATAACATTTTATTACAGTGGTATCTGAAGTAACAGCAGGAGGTTCACCAGTCCTGAACACAAGTCTTGTGGGGATAACAGAACGTTGGAGAGATATCTCCGGACAGAACAATATTCCCTCCCTCTCTCCACACACATGATGAGGCTTCCATCAAGGGGTCCATACAGAAATTAAAGTCCCCTGCCACTATCAGGCACTGGAGAGGACCGAGGTCTGCGGCCATTTCTGGAGCATGCCTGTGAGTGTTTGTCAGCCCCATTGGAGAGGACCTTTCACTCAAGTTCTTGGAATCATCACTTGAGGTTCTCTATGCTCTGTGACTCCTTGTGGGTCGCATTTTGAAGGTGAGCGCACACGCTAGCCAGTGGAGGATTTTTTCGTATATGTTTGCTGCACTGGATGTTTCACAGCGTGCTCTGAAAATTAATGCCAGCCATAGACGGGTCGTTTATCAGCCAAATTGTCTGCCGATAAATGAAAAATTGGCCGTTGGCACCATGGATGCTGCCACCAATGTGACAGCAATACGTACAGGGATCATATATATAATTTCTATTTTCTCCCTGAACCCTTCCTACGAACTGGAAGTCCAGTCCTAGCTATTATATTCTTGCAGTTGCAACAGATGTATCCATTTGTATCCAAATAAAAACATTATTTTTTTATTTGGATACAAATGGATACATTTGTTGCAACCGCAAGACTTTTTCATTTAAAATATAATAGCTAGGACTGGACTTCCAGTTCGTAGGAAATATTCAGGGGGAAAATAAAAATTTCATATAGATATATATATATATATATACACACACACACACATGTTCCAAATCGGCCGCAAATTTTTCAACATGACCGATAAAAAACTGCAAAAAGGTGCACATGCGCAGCCGGTGGTGACGGACATGTCTCCCTGAGGCTCTCCCCACACCACAGGGAAGACAGCTGTCCCAGCCCACGATCCTGGCTCGTACCACGGCGCAATCAGCCGCGGCCGCTCTGTGAACCCCCCTGCCACACATTACCATGGTCAGGGGGACAATAAAACATCAAGCCCCGCCGTTGGGGAAGCCAATTAAAGAGGCGCTGGCTCATGCCTCCACCAAAATGGCCGCCGCTTCACAACGCAGCAGCAAACCTGCACCAGCTGCAGTGTCCCAATATGCAGCCCTAAGTGAGGAGCAGCCGAGCCATCCCTGCAGGTCTGAGGGTGAGTCAGACCTGGACACGAGACCTCCATGCACGCCTCCACTCCTGACCTCGCGACCCCTGACCTGCTGGCCCATTTTGAAAAGATGCTACATAGGGCCCTGAAGCAGACGTCAGACCGCATTACTGAAAGGCTATCCAGCAAGATCCGTGAGATAGGACAACGCACTGCTGACTTGGAGCAAAGGGTAGATGACCTTGACACCTCACATCAAACGCTCGGAGAAGAACTTGACCTACTGCGTGACGAAAATTTGATGCTGCACTCGCGTCTTGAGGATTTTGAGAACCGGGCCAGGCGCTCCAATATACAAATTTGTGGCCTCCCCGAGTCGGTCATAGATGTCCAATCCACGGTTACCGCATTGTTCCAGGAACTCGCTCCCGCTATACCCATCGAGCGATTGGAAATGGATAGGGTCCACAGAGCCCTAACCCCAAAGCGCACTGACGGGCCACCACGTGACATCATTGCTAAGATGCACTATTTTCGCACAAAATAGCAACTCATGCAAGCAGCCCGCAACGCTGACTCCCTCACGTTCCAGGGCCACTCCTACCAGCTCTTTCAAGATCTCTGCCCCAACACCATCGCCAAACGGAGAGCCATGAAACCACATCTTCAGGCACTTCAACAGCTGAATATACCCTACAAATGGTGCTTTCCCTTCGCAGTGCGTTTTCGGTACCAGGCTCGTGACCACACCTGCAAGTCCACTGAGGAACTACAGGAAACATTACAGAGACTTCAACTACATCCCCCCACGATGCCATTGGATACCTCAAGACGACGATCTGCTTCATGTTCTCCCCAAAAGGTCCAGCCGTCGCGTATCCCTACTGGTCAACTCAAAGCCCACAAGCGTGGACGCTTCTCCTCGCCCGCCCCATCTCCGCAAGACTCCATGGATTGAATCTAGATCTCCATTGCTCGCTTTCAAATCTACATCCACCGTAGTGAACTCTTGCTACCTCCGGATCTGATACTTGATGTTGCTACTCATCTCCCTCAACACCTGATGATAGATGCTACGAACTTGTATCCTTCCTTAAGCCCCCAGGGCTCAAATTTCTAACCTATTGCCTCTTTTGATTCCTCTTTTCTCCTACCGATTTAAAAGTTCACAGTGCCTTATACCCTACTTATTGGTACTATTTTGTCTGACACAATCTTGTTCTGATTATGTTGCTACCATGTTTGTTTGGGGTTGCTGGGTCCGACGGCACAGAAGTCTTTGGTCCAGTATTTCTGTTGACCTCCTTTTTTTTTTTTCTTTTTTTCTCTCGTAGGACAACCGTGGCCGCTTGACCCTGGAAACCCCCGAACCCCTCCTTTATGTTTTAATTTTTATGCCTAACTCTTGACGTCCCTTTTCCTACAGGTTCGCACCATTGCAATATGTATATGTGCTGTCTTCCCTGCGGCCCGCGTACCTACGCACTCGCCCTTAGCCCCCCTGGTGTCGCGTTTTTGACGCCATTCGGGCTATACCTGATCCCCGGTCCACCTGCCTTAGAGTGCACCTGGGGACCACATCTAGGCCCAATTCAGGCCCCCTACCTTCATCCTATGTTTTCTTTCCCTAATCTATTCCCCCTCCCCCCTCCCCTCAGCGACTCCGTGTTTTCACCTCCTTTCTACTCACGTTCAGTATCCTCCTATCTTGCGCTCCTAATATTCTCTTCTTTGGTACCATTCTATAACCCCCCTCGAGGCTTGTTTCTACCATGGGTTCCCTAAACATTCTCACCCTGAATGCTCAGGGTCTTAATATCCCGCAGAAGCGTACTAAAGCTTTTCGCTCGTTTGCCTCGAATAAATCCCATGTAGTTTGTCTCCAAGAGACGCACTTTACTCCCGCTTCCACTCCCAAATTCTTTGGTCCTCGCTACCCACAGGTCTACACAACCTCTGCAGATGTCAAGCGTAGGGGGGTCCTCATAGCTTTTCACCGAACAACGCCCTTTAAATTGTCCACTGAAATTAAAGACCCTGAAGGTCATTATCTCATCCTTATTGGACTACTATTAGACTTTGAGGTCACAATCGCCACATATTATGCCCCGAACCAGGGTCCCTTGCCATTTCTCTCCCATCTACTATCGGTCATTGACTTCCATAAGCGAGGCACCTTAATAGTTTGTGGGGATTCAAATTGTACGTTATATCCCTTCCTTGACAAATATCCTCAACCCCCCCCTCCGCTCTCATCTAAACATTCATTTCAATCCGCCCTACAACAATATTCCTTGATAGACACGTGGAGGGAACTTAACCCAGCAAAACGTCAATACACCTTTTATTCCCACCCCCATAAGACCTTCTCTAGAATTGATCATATCTTCATGACTGCTAGTTCCTCCCCTCGAGTGCTGAACTCTGACATCCTCCCAATCCCTTGGTCGGACCACTGCGCGGTAACTACATCCATTGCTTCTCTAGCTCCTTCCTCTCCGGACCCCTCCTGGACCATTAACAAGAGCCTTCTATCGAACCCGTCACTCTGTTCTGAAATAGAAACAGCGCTTAAAGAATACCTGTCCTTTAACCAAAACTCAGTGACCTCCCCTCTCCTTCTTTGGGAAGCCCACAAACATGTACTTCGCGGACTATGCATCAGTAAAACGTCCTTCCTAAACAGGGAGAGGAGACAAAAACGCCTGCTTCTTGAACAAACTTACGACCAATCACACCGAGCCTTTCAAGCCAACCCCTCCGAGTTTAGAGCAAGCCAGACTGGCCCTCGATCTCCTCCTCACCAACCAAGCTGATCTCTCCCTCCGTAGGTCCCGACACAAATTTTACACAAAAGCCAACAAACCTGGCACCTTCCTAGCTCTTTCCCTCCGTAGGCTGGACCGGATTATTAAACCTATCCGTTTGCGTACCTCGTCTGATCATCTTACGTGTAACCCAGAACGGATCCTGCATATCTTCCATAAGCATCTTTCACGGCTGTACTCTACTTCAACACCCTTTGACTCCTCTCAGGCTGACGCCCTTTTTACCTCCCTCCGGTTCCCAAAACTCTCCGATAATCACTTAAATGCGCTGGAGCGACCTATTACCACAGCTGTAACTTTAAATGCTATCAAACTACTAAAGCCTCGTAAGCGTCCAGGCCCTGACGGTTTCTCCGCCACCTACTACCAAAAGTTCGCCCACCTTCTCACACCTCTCCTCACTGACGCGTTTAATGCAATCCTGACCGGTCATACCTTTAACTCTGATACGTTGCAGGCTACCATCTCGATGATCCCCAAACCAAATACAGATGACACGCAGTGGTCCAACTTCAGGCCAATATCTCTTCTTAACATAGACATCAAACTGTTAGCAAAAATCTTATCGACTCGACTTAACACATGTATTGGGTCCCTAATCCACAATGACCAGGTAGGCTTTATACCGACTCGACAGGCTGGTGACAATGTCCGTCGAGCAATCCTTCTCGCTCACATAGCTAAGACTCGCAAGATTCCTGCTTGTTTTCTGTCTCTAGACATTCGCAAGGCCTTCGACACAGTCTCCTGGCCATATTTACGGTATATTCTGCACCACTGGGGATTTGGTCCCCATTTCCTAACATGGATATTCTCTCTTTATCAAGAACCTTCAGCCAGAATCAAATACTTAGGGCATCGGTCAGCCAGGTTTCCCATATCACGAGGCACTAGACAGGGTTGCCCACTGTCCCCCTGCTATTCGCGTTAGCTATAGAGCCACTGGCGCTTCTGATAAGGACCAGTCCGGATGTCAGCGGTATTGAGATCGGGGGTACCTGCCACAAACTATGTTTATTCGCGGATGACGTGCTACTTTTTCTAACCTCCCCCTTGACCTCTACTCCTACTCTTCTCCGCCTGCTCGAAAGGTTTGGTTCTCTTTCGGGCCTCCTTATAAATCCCCAGAAGTCACTGGCCCTTAATATTTCATTATCCCCTGATGATCTGACCCAACTAAAACAGATCCTCCCGCTCTCATGGTCACAAGGATCCATCCCCTTCTTAGGAATAAAACTTACCCCGAACGTTTCCGATCTTTATGCCGCCAACTACATCCCAATCTTAGCTCAACTTACTACACTCATGTCCAAATGGTCCTCCCTCCCACTGGCATGGTTAGGCAGAATAGCAGTCGTGAAAATGTCCATCCTCCCCAAAATCTTATACCTGTTTAGAGTTCTTCCAATTCCAATGCCTGCCCATTATCTGCGCACCTTACAGTGCCGCATTTTCTCCTTTGTCTGGGGTGGGACCCATCCACGTGTCCCTCGCTCTACCCTCTTTCTTCCCAAGTCTAATGGCGGTCTTGGTCTCCCAGTCGTCAGCAAATATAACCAGGCGGCCCATATAGCACAACTGCCGAAATATCATGCAACTTACAAAACTCCACAATGGGTTTTCCTGGAATCGATTGATTGTGATCCCTTATCCATAGCTAATCTTCTCTGGCTAAGACCTATAGATCGCCGTCTGATTACTAACCCTATCACCTTACATTTTTTGCATCTTTGGGATAAGCTGAAATCCCGGTATCATCTACAGTCACCACACAATCCTCTCCTATATCCGAAATCCTGCCTTTCCTCCGGCTTGGCCCTCCCCGCACTCCTTTAACCGCTGGCTTATGGCGGATCTCACCCAAGCTCATCACTTCATGCTCAGGAATAAACTCCGGTCCTTTGACTCATTACGTGAAACTCATGCACTTCCGCCTTCAGAAATATTCCGCTACTTGCAATTGAAACACTTCTACGCCCCTTACGCAATGGTTGCTAACCCGACACAAGCCATGTCCTCCTTTGAACAAACTTGTAGTAAAGACCCACACAGACGTGGCCTCATTTCATACCTGTACTCTCTCCTTACAACCCCATCCGAAGCTTCCCTACCTTCTTACGCGCGGAAATGGGATTTGGACCTGGGCCACGAAATTGATCCCTTGGATTGGGACCGTATTTGGTCTACCACCAAGGGGTCGTCGCAGAATATTGTGGCTTTGGAGACCAACTACAAAGTCTTAACCCTTTGGTACTTAGTACCAGCGAGAATAGCTAAATATACCCCTAACTATTCTTCCGCATGCTTCAGAGGTTGCGTAGACCCGGGCACTTTCTTCCATACACGGTGGGAGTGCCCATTCGCCAGGCTCTTCTGGACGGAAATTTTCAAAATTGCTCTCCTTATTAAGTACGAAAAACCTCCATCCTAACCCGCTAACAGCGTTGCTTAACCTAGGACCACCCGAAGTCACAAAACTACAATTTAAGCTTCTATTACAGGTTATTACAGCTGCCAAACAGGTCATTGCCAAATCGTGGAAGTCTACTTCGCTTAACATTACCGCGGTCCGAAACAAAGTAACCCAGGCGATGATCCATGCTAAAGTGGAAGCCACAATCTTGAATACTATGCCCAAATTTAGGATGATTTGGGACCCATGGGTAGAACACTTTCTACCTTCTAACTTTGATGAAACTCTTCTCGCCCCATAACCAGCACTCCTAACTATTCTGGTACCCTCCCCTTTACTCTTACAGCTCCCCTCTCTTTCCTTTTTCTCTTCATTTGCGGAGTCGCATACCTTCCCCCCGTCTTCTCCCACCTTCACATTCCCTGCCTAATATTATTAACCAGTTCTTACCTGTTACCGTTCTGAAGTTTACGGTTAATACTGCATTCCCAAGAAAATTCACTGTATAAGTATTGTATATTGTATACTTTATTTGTTTTATCTATGTTACCCCTCCCTACGAACAAAATAAAAATTTTGAACAAGAAAAAACTGCAAAAAACCTGAAAAACAGCCGACCAATTAACCCACTAACAGTGCGAAAATCAGCCGATAAACGACCCTTCTATGGCCGGCATTACTGTGGTTTTTCCTGAGTTTTTGGGACTGCTATATATTTTTTTTTTTGGGACTGTGTCACTTATTGATGTTATTGATTTTTGGGAAGAGCTGTGTCACTTATTGATTTTATTGATTTTTTTGGGATACTGAGTCACTTACTGATTTTTGTGGGGGGGACTGAGTCTCTTTTATTACACCATACACATTATTATTGTTCTATTCACTTTTGTCACCAGCACTTTATAGTTTTTTGTGCTGCGGTTATTGTCATTTGTCATTCTTTTGCACCCATTGGCATGTTTTTTGGATATGTTATGTGTACACTTGGATGAGGGCCATATCTGTATTCAGTATAATGTGTTTATATTTCTACTGTTCATTCACTAAGTAGCTCAGCACCCTTTCACCCCTTTTTTGTTTTTCACTATTTTTGGAATATGGTTAGGTGTTTGCGGCCACTTTTCTTTTTTGGGGGTCATTGCAGGTAGGGAGGTAGCACAAGAGGACCATCTTTATACAATAGGGTGCTGCCACCATATATGGCACACAGTTCCCACCTGGCCGCAATGCCGGAAATAGGTGGGGGATGTGCATTTTTGCAACCTAGGAAGGGATCAAGTGCCACCGTAAAAACGTTTTATAATTGGCCTCTATCAAAGCCGTATTAATCAACACTTTAGATCAGGGGGGTCAAACTGGCAGCCCTTCAGCTGTTGTGAAACTACAAGTCCCATCATGCCTCTGCCCTTTTCGGAGTCACTCTTGTAACTGTCCATCTTGCAATGCTTCATGAGACTTGTAGTTTAGCAACAGCTGGAGGGCCGCCAATTTGACACCCGTGCTTCAGATTGAGTGGCAAGATATTGCTTCTCCTCTGACAATTCGAAAGCAAGGTTCAGGTCCCTTTCCCATTGAGATGTGTAAGGAGGCTTTGAAGTCGGATCAGTGAGGGAAGCATATAGTGCAGACACCCGTCCCCTCGCAAAGTTCCGGGATTGATAAGAAAGTTTAAAAAGTGTGAGAGTGAGGGGACTAGTTAGCAAATTAAGTTTGGACCGTATGAAAGACAGAATTTTTTATATAGCTATATAGTTAGTCTGGCTGAAAAAAAGACAAAAGACCATCCAGTGCAACCATAAAAAACACCGTACAATCCTACACCCACAGTTGATCCAGAGGGAGGCAAAGTAACCCAGCATGATCCAATTTGCTCCTGCAGGGGATACAAATCCTTCTTGGTCAAGCTAGATGAACTAGATCCATGAGGCAGAAGGCAAATTGCCATCTTCTTCCAATGGTAGGTGGTTTGGCAATGCTGTCCAACACTGCTGGTGTAAACAAGCCCTGCATGGTTATATCTAAAGAGTTCATTCGAGGGCATCCGTAGTTTATCCATAAAAAGTTGTAGGGAGTAAATCTGATGACCATTTGGATCATCTCCTATTCTAAGCAGCCCTTTATTAATCCACCATTGGAAGGAAACCGGTACCAAACCAAATGTTGCACTTTGTCCCAGACAGCTAGAGAATGTGATAGAGATGGGCAGGGCTGCTGTTAGAAGCCACGGGGCCCCATACAGCCAACCTGACAGGGCCCCCCAAGCCATGGGGCCCCATTCAGCCAACCTGACAGGGCCCCCAAGCCACGGGGCCCCATGCAGCCAACCTGACAGGGCCCCCCAAGCCACGGGGCCACTCTTCCCCCACTCTCCATCCTGAAGGATCCTATTGTATGCTTGCAGCTGCCAGTGGGAATGAGGAGGGAAGCCGGCAACATTACAGGGGAGGGGGCAGTAGGGTGAAATGTATGGTGTACAGAGAGGGTGATGGGTGCCCCGGGGTGGGGGGGGCAATTACTGTAACCATTTCACTGTCTGATTCTCTGCAGCAGCTGAAAGCCAGCCAGAGGGGGAGGAGAAGAAGCCAACTTTCAGCTCTGCAGAGAGAGCTATACAGGGGATAGGTTCCAGTAATTGCTGCCCCCGCCGTGCCAATAACTCTCCCTGCCCACATCTGATTCCCCATCTGCCTGGGCTCTTCTGCTGGCCTGGACCCCGTACAGGAGGACTGGTGGTACCCCCTTATCCCCGGCCCTGAAGATGGGCATAGTATAGGAGGACATAATCAGGTAGGAAGCCATAGTAGTGACCCAATAGTGAAATGATTGCAGGAGAGGGCTTCAATGGAGACCCAAAGGGGTGAAGGCCCCTTAGCGGTAATGAAGGTGACTTGAGCAATCTGCGCAGCTTGAAAATAGGCGCATAAATTAGGAAGGCCAAGCCCACCTCGTGGTTTCGAGGTATAAAATGTTAGTTTTGTGCATACGGGGTCTGCCATTTCTCCAAACAAAGTGGAGGTCATCAGTTGGTGAGCGTTGTAGTTCCATTCTCAGGGACAACAATTGTCCTAATATAATAAAGAAGCCTGGGTAAAAATGGCATTTTAATTGAATGAATTCTGCCAAATCAGGATCATGAATAATCCACCCAGAGGTGGAGATCGTCTCCAAGGGTCTTAACCCCTTCCCTACCGGGCACTTTTACCGCCCTCCTGCTCAGGACAATTTTCAGCTTTCAGCAGTGTCCCACTTTGAATGACAATTGCGCAGTGCAGGGGCGGACTGACAACTCATGGGGCCCCCGGGCAATAGGAAATCAGGGGGCCCCTGTGTTCTCACCCACACTCAAACCACACCCAAAAAGCCTATTAAAGGTACCAGGGTCATCTCATGGGGCCCCTTACTGACCCCGGGACCTCAGGCAGTGCCCGGGTGTCTAAATGGTCAGTCCGCCCTGGCGCGGTCATGCAACACTGTACCCATATGACATTTTCATCAATTTTTTAGACATATAGAGTTTTCTTTTGGTGGTATTAAATCACCTCCAGGGTTTTTTTTGTATTTTTTGCTAAACAAACTAAAAAGGAATAAAAATTTGTTTTTTTTAAAGTTTTTTCTTAGTTTCTGTTATAAATTTTGTATATAAGTAATTTTTCTGCTTCACTGATGTGCGCTAATGAGGCTGCAGTGATGGGCACTGATAGGCTGCACTGATGGGTGCTAATGAGGCTACAGTGATGGGTACTGATAGGCTGCACTGATGTGCGCTAATGAGGCTGCAGTGATGGGCACTGATAGGCTGCACTGATGGGCGCTAATGAGGCTGCAGTGATAGGCACTGATAGGCAGCACTGATGAGGTACTGGTAGGCAGCACTGATGGGCATTCACAGGCATCATTGGGCACTGAAAGACAGCACTCATATATGGCACTGATAGGTGGCACTGATAGGAGTTACTGACTGGCATTGATAGGTGGCACCAATTGGCACTATTACTTGGAACTATTAGATGGCAGTGATGGGCACTGATAGGTAGCACTGATGGGCACTGTTAGACAGCACTGACTGGCACAGACAGTCACCACTGACTGGCACTGACTGGCACAGCTAGGAGGCACTGACTGGCACAGACAGGCATCACTGACTGGCACTGATAGGTGGAACTGATTGTCACTGATGGTTGGCACTGAAAGGCAGCTCTGATGGGCACTGATATTGAGGCAGTAATGGCAGAGTTCCCCTTTAATATGAACCAATGTGGTAGCACCCAGCTAGTGCAGAGTTCCCCTTAAATATGTAAGGTTTTAGTTTGCAGAGTTGAGCTAAGCTCTGACTCCTCCCCCCACATTTCCTGTCACAAGGGTCTGTCGTAATTTAGCAGGTGACAGTCTGAGCAGAAACCACAAATATCCTGTATGTTGCTTTTCACAGTTACAAGAAATTTCAAGAGGAAAATATATTCCTTGTGACGTAATCGCTAGTACAGGGCTTGAAATTTCTGTTCACCCGCTCGCCAAATGCGAGGGGAAATCCCTTTTTGGGGAGCACAGACGGAGCGGGTGGCTTGCAATGAAGCGGGTGGCTTGCAATGCGATCTCCAGACCCCGGGGATCGATTTCCGTTACACTTGTGCTCCAAGCCTTGTTGTGAAGCCAACTTCTGGTTTCTGACTTCCAGTTTCTGGCTTACGGTTTCTTCTTCGCCGCCTTGGGTCACACAAGGAGTGGCCTGCACTCGACCGCCTTGGGGGACACAAGGAGTGGCCTGCACTCGACCGCCTTGGGGGACACAAGGAGTGGCCCGCTCTCCACCACCTTGGGGGACACAAGTTCCACTCTCCACCACCTTGGGGGACACAAGGCCAGCTTAAGGTGAGTTGCTTGCATGCACACTACAGGTCATTCCTCAGGTGGCATTGATGTGCACTGATGGACACTGACCGGTGGCATTGATGTGCACTTAAAGGTGGTATTGATGGACACTATCAGGTGGCATTGATGTGCACTGATGGACACTGACAGGTGGCATTGATGGGAAATGACAGGTGGCATTGATTGACACTGACAGGTGGCATTGATGTGCACTGAATGGCACTGACAAGTGGCATTGATGGACACTAACAGGTGGCATTGATGTGCACTGATGGACATTGACAGGTGGCATTGATGGACACTGACAGGTGGCATTGATGTGCACTGACAGGTGGTATTGATGGACACTAACAGGTGGCATTGATGTGCACTGATGGACACTGACAGGTGGCATTGATGGGAAATGACAGGTGGCATTGATGGACACTGGCAGGTGGCATTGATGGGCACTGATGGGCACCGACAGGTGGCATTGATGGGCACTGATGGGCACCAACAGGTGGCATTGATGTGCACTGATGGACACTGACAGGTGGCATTGATGGACACTGACAGGTGGCACTGATGAGCACCGACAGGTGGCATTGATGTGCACTGATGGAAGCTGACAGGTGGCATTGATGGACACTGACAGGTGGCATTGATGTGCACTGATGGGCAATGGCAGGTGGCATTGATGAACACTGACAGGTGGTATTGATGTGCACTGAAGGGCACTGACAAGTGGCATTGATGGACACTAACAGGTGGCGCGTGTTATAACGGTAGCTTGGCGCGGTGTTATAGAGTACCCGGTGCGGTGTTATAGAGTACCCAGCGTAGTGTTATAGTGGTAGCTCGGCACGGTGTTATAGAGTACCCGACGTGGTGTTATAGCGATAGCCCGGCGTGGTGTTATAGCAATAGCCCGGCGCTGTATTATAGAGTACCAGGCGCGGTGTTATAGCGGTAGCTCGGCACGGTGTTATAGAGTACCCGACATGGTGTTATAGCGGTAGCCCGGCGCGGTGTTATAGTGGCAGCCCGGTGCGGTGTTATAGGGGTAGACCGGCGTGGTGTTATAGCGGCAGCCCAGCGCAGTGTTATACCGGTAGCCCAGTGCAGTGTTATAGCGGTAGCCCGGCATGGTGTTATAGCTGCATCCCAGTTCGGTGTTATAGTGGTAGCCCGGCGTGGTGTTATAGCGGTAGCCAAGTGCAGTGTTATAGCGGCAGCCCGGCGTGGTGTTATAGCGGTAGCTCGATGTGGTGTTATAGCGGTAGCCAGGTGCAGTGTTATAGCGGCAGCCCGGCGTGGTGTTATAGCGGTAGCTCGATGTGGTGTTATAGCGGTAGCCAGGTGTAGTGTTATAGCGGTAGCTCGATGTGGTGTTATAGCGGTAGCCCGGCGCGGTGTTATAGTGGTTGCCAGGTACAGTGTTATAGCAGTAGCTCAGAGCGGTGGTATAGCGGTAGCATGAAGCGGTGGTATAGCGGTAGCTCGATGTGGTGTTATAGCGGTAGCCCGGCACGGTGTTATAGTGGTAGCCTTGTGCGAGGTTGAAGGAGCAAAAAAGAATAAAACAGTTTATAGGGCACCAAGCACAATCATATTGCACCCAAGCACCAAAATCCCATCCCACATAGAAAATAAAGTTGAAAAATCCCCATCATGTCCAAAAGGTCAACAAGGAGAGGCAGATGTTCACAGGCAGCTAATAGAGGACAAGCACCCTCTGTGTCCTCAGTGAACAGTGGTGGTCATGGACATGGTGCAGGCAGGGCACGCTTGTCTTTTTTCAGGTTCTGGCTGTATTATTGAGCCACAACATGCAGAAGAGGTGGGGGAGGGGATAATGCAGCCATCCTCATCCTCCTCATCCTCTGTCACACAGGCTCATACTAGTTTGCCTTCCACAGCAGCTGCCAAAGTAACCTGTTCCACAGGCTCCTTGTCCACCACAGCTGCTCCTTCCATAGCCCCACCATCATGCATGGAGGAGTCACCAGAATTATGTGATCACAGTGTCAGTCCCATGCTGCTGGAGGATGCGCAGCAATATGAATGCTCCGATGTCGGTTCCCAGAATGAGGAAAGGAGTGACGTGAGCCTAGAGAGAGGGGGTGCCACTGAGGGAAGAGAAATTGGCAGTCGTGTTCCCTCAGCAACAGCACACTGCCAGGGTCTGCATCATATGGTGCAGGATTATCTGGGGACAAGAGCAGACTTGGAGACCTTTCCAACTGAGCATCCACTGGGTTACTGGGTCTTGAGGATGGATCACTGGCCAGAACTGGCGTAATATGTCATTGAGCTACTGACCTGTCCTGCACCCAGCGTGCTTTCCAAACGTATATTCAGTGCTGCTGGAGGTTTTGTGATCTATCAAAGAGTGCGTCTGTCCACAGACTCCACTGACCAGCTGACATATATCTCCATGAATCAGTCCTGGATCGACAGCAACTATCTTCTCCCTGAGGCTGATGTAATGGATTACATTTGTTAGGGATCTGGGATCCCTTGAAGACTGCCTAGGCTGCCTATCCTATTCCTCAATCCTGATTATGGTCGCTTCCAACAATATTTTTGGTTGTATGTATAGGGAGAGGAGTGCGGAGTGTATGGCGGTGGGTAGTATGTACAGGGAGAGGAGTGCGGAGTGTATGGCGGTGGGTAGTATGTACAGGGGGAGGAGTGCGGAGTGTATAGCGATGGGTAGTATGTACAGGAGAGGAGTGAGGAGTGTATGGCGGTGGGTAGTATGTACAGGGGGAGGAGTGCGGAGTGTATGGCGGTGGGTAGTATGTACAGGAGAGGAGTGCGGAGTGTATGGCGGTGGGTAGTATGTACAGGAGAGGAGTGCGGAGTGTATGGCGGTGGGTAGTATGTACAGGGAGAGGAGTGCGGAGTGTATGGCGGTGGGTAGTATGTACAGGAGAGGAGTGAGGAGTGTATGGCGGTGGGTAGTATGTACAGGGGGAGGAGTGCGGAGTGTATGGCGGTGGGTAGTATGTACAGGAGAGGAGTGCGGAGTGTATGGCGGTGGGTAGTATGTACAGGAGAGGAGTGCGGAGTGTATGGCGGTGGGTAGTATGTACAGGGAGAGGAGTGCGGAGTGTATGGCGGTGGGTAGTATGTACAGGAGAGGAGTGCGGAGTGTATGGCGGTGGGTAGTATGTACAGGAGAGGAGTGCGGAGTGTATGGCGGTGGGTAGTATGTACAGGGAGAGGAGTGTGGAGTGTATGGCTGTGGGTAGTATGTGCAGGGAGAGGAGTGCAGAGTGTATGGCGGTGGGTAGTATGTACAGGGAGAGGAGTGCGGAGTGTATGGCGGTGGGTAGTATGTACAGGAGGAGGAGTGCGGAGTGTATGGCTGTGGGTAGTATGTACAGGGGGAGGAGTGCGGAGTGTATGATGGTGGGTAGTATGTACAGGAGAGGAGTGCGGAGTGTATGGCGGTGGGTAGTATGTACAGGGAGAGGAGTACGGAGTGTATGGCGGTGGGTAGTATGTACAGGGAGAGGAGTGCGGAGTGTATGGCTGTGGGTAGTATGTACAGGAGAGGAGTATAAAGTTTATGGCGGTGGGTAGTATGTACAGGGAGAGGAGTATAAAGTTTATGGCGGTGGGTAGTATGTACAGGGGGGGGAGGGCAAAGTGTATGGCGGTGGGTAGTATGTACAGGGGGGGGGGAGTGCAAAGTGTATGGCGGTGGGTAGTATGTATATATTTAAAGAATAACATAGCTTAAGAACATATCAATGTATAATCACTAAACTATATATGTATCAATGTTAGAAACGTATACTAAATACACACAGATGCTATTAAAATACATAATGTAATAGTAAGTCACTTCTAATAACCTTGACATATACTACCAGAGACATTTAACCAGCTATGCCTAAATATAGTCTTCAGCTAGTTAGCTGTCTCAGCTAACTTACCCATATTTTACTGTCTCAGCTTAACTTGTATATCTTTTGGTCTCAGTTATAATTGAAGAATTGTAATACTACCATTTGTCAAAAGACCATTCACACATATTAATATTAATTATGACTAATCATAAAAACCAAATATTTTGCAAGCTTACCATCAATATAAGTGCCAAATCATAATTTTGATTTCTTAACACTCTACCTTAACAAGAAGCTACATGTCAGTATGTTAGCATATGACACCCCTGAACAAAAGTGATTTGTGATCAGGTGGGCACCACGGCCCTTGCCGCAAGATCCGGGTAGTCACAGCAGACTGGTGCTCACCCCGCACAACTCACTTTGTTGGCACAACAGTGTTGCTAGGGAGAACAGCACCCTTCTCAGAAGGAACCTGGTTCTCCAGCAGTGCAGTTGTACCAGATCACACCAAGGTGAACGTCTGGGAATAATGGATCTGTGTCCTGATCAGCCAAACCAGCAGCAGGTGTTGGTTGCTTCAGGATAAAAATTGCAGTTCCCTCCCATGCAACCACCTGAGAGGGGAGGTGTGATAATTGTGTGCTTAGATACATGGACGCTGACAACCATTTTGTATCATAATCTGCAAATATCATTCCACTCCGTCCTACCCCCTCCCTGGTGAATGCAATGTGATCTGTATGTGAACTGGGGTCACACGTGCATAGGCACAAGCTGAAAAAACGTAATGGTTGTAATCCTTAATTAGCCTGGTGCCAGAGTGACTGACAAACACTTTCCTCTGCCCGGTCGTAAAACCATAACTCAGTCGGTCCCGACCTAAAGCATGACAGCAGAAGGTGCCATAAAACGTACATCCCACATGAGTCATTTTTCATACATATTCATAAACTTCAGCAGGAACTAGGGCACATTGATATAAAGTATATATTCAGGTAGGTCATTTTAATACGAGTCACATGACACCTTACATCCCTATGTAGTGTCTACAAGAGGGTAGAAAACAATATATTTTATCCGGAGTGGCAGGATATGCTATAATTTGGTATCTGGACGTTCAGTATATGATTCTACATATTAATCTGCCAGTTGCTAGGATGCTACCTGTACCTATTGAAGGTTATTGACCATAGTATGAACTTGTAAGGGATTTGGTCATAACCTGAGTCCCCGCCTAACACCCATCCCCAAATTAGGCGATTGGCTCTTTGCTTTCGGGAGACACCCCTTTGGGATAATAGAAAAAAGGCTGACATGCCTGGAGAGAAGTAAGACATCTCTCCCTTTTAACAGCAGGAACATCTTTGGGAGAAAGGCAACCTTTTTGTTCGGACGATTGGACTCTGCTCAAACCATCTTTTTCTGTAAATATTTTAATTGCACCATTTTGACCTTTTTAGTACTAAATCCTATTTTCTTAAAACCAGATGGAACAGTTGATTGATTAATATTCCTGGCACTGACAGAACCCTGGAAATTGATCTCCATATTTTGGGCATTCACAAATGTCAAGGAGCTTACAATCTAAGGCCAGAAACTCAGACATATACTAGGCCCAATTAACCTAACAGCATGTCTTTGGCAGAAACACACCCGTACAGAGAAAGCATGCAAACTCCAGACAGGTGCAGCCATGACTGGGATTAGAACCCATGACCCACATGCTGTAAGTTCTGAGTTCTAACCACTCAGCCACTGTAAGAGATAGAGTGTGAGCTCCAATGTAGAATAGTTACATTGTTTAAAAAAAATGAGAAAGCGAGAGCTAGTAAAATTATATAGACTACTAAAATGGTATTACACAAGATAAATATAAATCTAGGTATAGATATGAAGGTAGCAGCTAGCACTCAGGGTATTGGCAACAGTCCCAGAATAGAAATATGTTAAAGTAATAGTGCAGCGCTATAAATGCATGTGATCAATCATAAACGCATGTAAAATCAACAAAGTGCAAATAAGTGCAATAATGATGTAAACTGGTAAATGGTGCTAAAAAAAGTTCAAATCATCATTCCTGAATAATGGAATGTCCTTCATGTGAGAGTACCAACTCAGAGAGTGCCTATGAATGGCACGTGTGGTTTCTCCGTGATGGATAGTAGTGCATGAACTCATGAAAGGTAATCCACCCTTGGGATGGGTGTACACTCACCAGAACAAAAGTATTAATGAGCATGGGTTATACACATCACACATCTGGGGGTGCAGTGGTATGCTGGCAGCTATGGGGTAATCATCCAGCTCCATCCATCCATCCATCCATCCATCAGGGTGGGTGCCAAACAGGGGTGGACTGACTATTCGAGCTCTCGTGCACTGCCCGAGGGCCCAGGGTCAAAAGGGGTCCCCATGAAATGCCCCTGGTACCTTTTTATAGGCTTTTTTTGGGTGTGTTTTGAATGTGGACAAGGACACAGGGGTCCCATGATCCCCTATTGCCCCGGGGGCCCCATGAGTTGTCAGTCTGCCCCTGGTGCCAAAATGGTCCTGGGGAGGAATTAGCTCAGCCACAGGAGCCAGAAAGGTGCTTAATAGTGTAGTACTTTATTATAATGGTCACGAGTAACAATTTTAAAATATCCACGTGGAGTAATAAAAATAGCAAAGTGAGTACCAAGATGGCCGCCACTCCTCAATGGCGGCTGCATGGCATCAGCAATTAGGCTTCACTCAATGCGTTTTGTGTACCAACATGTCCTCAGGGGCACACCAATAGGTTATTCTGTATCTCCTTCAGCATTCATATGAATAATTATAATTTAATATCAGAAAAACCCAAACATATCCGTATACTGTACCGTATACTCTGGGCTGCAGGTATACACACAGATCCCACCCACTAAAGTATACTGTGACGGAGGTGTGGGTGGGACAGAACACACGTGGAGAGCAGGGGGCACACAAGGCTTTTATTGAATGATTTGGAGGGCACTTGATAGGTATAGCAAGGGTTAAGGGGCACACAGCAGAGGGCAGTTCAGGCAGGCAATGGGTAAGTCTGGGAACACAGCAGAGGGCAGGCTGGCAGGCAATGGGTAAGTCTGGGCACACAGCAGATGGCAGTTCAGGCAGGCAATGGGTAAAGTCCAGGCACACAGCAGAAGGCAGTTCAGGCAGGCAATGGGTAAGTCCGGGCACACAGCAGAAGGCAGTTCAGGCAGGCAATGGGTAAGTCCGGGCACACAGCAGAGGGCAGACTGGTAGGCAATTGGTAAGTCCTGGCACACAGCAGAGGGCAGTTCAGGCAGGCAATGGGTAAGTCTGGGCATACAGCAGAGGGCAGGCTGGCAGGCAATAGTTAGTCCGGGCACACAGCAGAAGACAGACTGGCAGGCAATGGTTAGTCCGGGCACACAGCAGAGGGGCACACAGCAGAGGGCAGACTCCTTGGCTGTAGGGTCTGGCCACACCTCAGACTTCTCACAGCACCCTGGATTACAACCAGGGAAAGATCTCTCTGCTCGGGTCCTTCTCCGTTTTTTTATCGCTGGAGCAGGACGCTCCCAGCTTGCCACGGCAACAACTGGCCTGGCTTCGGGTTTCCATGGCAACAAGCCTCGCTCCCTCACTCCAGCCACGCACAGGGAGCACTCCCTTTGTCTCCGGCGGGTGCAGAGCACGGGAACTTCAGGTTTATGCTGTGCCCGCCGAGATACGGAGAGGGGGGGTGTGTGGAGACACCTAGGTAGCCTGCATGTGGAGAATAAACATGCAGGCACAGTTGGGCAGCAGACTCCTTGGCACCCAGCCGAGAAGAGGTGTGAGACTCGCTGCAGGAGGCAGCGCCCTGGCACCCAGCACACCACTTTATGTGGGCTACGTGCAAGCGCAGGGACATGCAATGGGGAAGGGGGGGAGAAAGAGAGGGAGCGAAGGAGGTGGGACCGTGACAGCCCCTCCCCTTTTATTTTACAAGTGCCAACAAGGGGACCTCAGCGGATCTCCTTGGAGGCACCTGTGGGGGGTAAGCTCACCTACTGAGGGCCCTTCTGCCGGGATAGCCTGTCTGCATTTTGGTGTTGGCTCCCCAATCGATACTGGTTGGTGAAGTTGTAGGGTTGGAGGGCAAGGCTCCATCTCAGGACACTCCCGTTATCACCCTATTCAGCCATGTGAGTGGGTTGTGATCCATGAAGATGGTGAATTCTCAGTCATACAGATAGGGTTGAAGTTGTTTTAAGGCCCAGACTATGGCCAGACATTCTTTTTCAATGGTGGCATAGGCGACCTCCATGTCCAGAAATTTCCGGCTGATGAAGGCAATAGGGTGTTCCTCTCCAGCCTCGTTCACTTGGCTAAGGACCTCCCCCAGGCCGTAGGTGGAAGCATCAGTTTGCACCAAAAAGCATCTGTAGTCAGGGGCAGCCAAAACAGGGTTGCTTGCAAGGGCAGATTTGAGTTCATGGAAAGCAGAGTCACAGGCCGGGGTCCAGTTCACCATTCTAGGGCAGTTTTTCTGGGTAAGGTTGGTCAGGGGCTTTGCCACAGTGCTGAAATTAGGAACAAATTTGCAATGCGGGTTCTGGTTTCAGTTTCCCTCCCCCTACTCTGTGGCCTAGGTACTGCACCTCAGCCATTCCCATCTGACATTTGTCTGGTCTTATTGTCAACCCTGCCCCACATATGCGGTCCAAGATGGTCCCCACATGCAGTAGGTGTTCCTCCCAGGTGTCACTAAAGATGGATATATCATCTAAGTAGGCACAAGCGAATCCCTGGCATCCCTCCAAAAGCTGGTCTACGACTTGCTAAAAGGTGGCAAGTGCATTTTTTATCCCGAAGGGCATCACCAGGAATTTGAATGGTCCGAAAGGGGTAATGCAGGTGGAGCATTCTATGCCCTCCCCAGTAAGGGCAATTTGCCAGTAGTCCTTACTAAGGTGCAGGGTGCTGACGTATTGTCAGTACAGTAGTTAGTCTATACATGGTATGGGGTAGGTGTCGCTAACAGTGTAGTCATTTAGTTGCCTGTAGTCTATGCAAAAGCGGGTGCTCCTGTCCTTTTTAGGCACTAGCACCACTGAGGAAGCCCAAGGACTGCGAGAGGGCCTGATGATGCCCAGCTGGAGCATTTCTGTGAGCTCTGCTTGGATGGCCATTTTCACAGACTCGGTAGGGGGCCTGCTGGATAGGTTTTTGTCCGTGAGTCACTACATGGTGAATGGTTAAATCAGTACGTCCCAGGGCTGCCGAGAATGCAACAGCCCAGTCCTCTAGTACAGGCCGCATCTGACTTGTTTGCTGGGAGCTTAGTGGGCCCCAGTGGGAATCTGGTCAAGGGAGTGTGTAGTTTTGGTGGTGTCAGGAGGTCGGGTAGGGTTCCCTCATCAGCCTCCCTTGTGGGTGTGGGGCAGATTGCCAGTATAAGCAGGGTCCTGTCATGGTATTCTTTTTTTTTTTTAACAAGAAACTTTATTGTGTTTTCAATAATACATAATCTTAGCAGGAGAAATACTCCAAGGATGTATCTCAGTAACAAAACATTGTTGTTAATTGTATTAACATAGTAATCAAAACAGGCAATAGTAAGAATTACGTATAGAAAATCTGAACATAGAAATTTGCCATATACTTGATATCTCTGAGGGGAATTCAGAAGATGAAAAGAAAACATCTAATTGTAGTACCATCAGTAAGGAAATCTGAGGAGAGACTCTGAAAACTGATGAGAAAGAAGAAGAGGTGTGTTGTGAGTCAGAGATGTAGAAGGGTGTGGAACAGTATGCTATATCATATCCAGAGATATGAAGGTGACAATAGGTTATAATGTAGTGGTTATGTGCCAGATTACTGAGACTGTGTTGAGAGCCAAGTAAATGGGTTGAATACTAAAGTGGGAAGAAAAAAAACGTATTTGAAAAAGAATTAAGCAGAGAGGAAGGAGAAAAATGAGGAAGTTAGAGGGAGCTATAAAAGGAAAGGAGAGACATGAGAGAGAGACTAAGCTGGAGAGCAAAAGCGAAAGAAAAGAGAAGATGAAATTAATCAGGAGCGGGCTGGAGGGGCCCTTCCCAAGAAGTCACTGAATATGTTTAGCAGTGAGCCGAACGGTGTATTAAAGATCAAGGGGGGGGGGGGGGTGCAAGAGAAGGCATTATGTAGCTGAAGGTTCTGTAGGTGTTGTAAGGCCACACTGGTTAGGGGTGGGAAAGGATAATGTATAGGGAATTAGAGAAGGGATTAGAGTATACAGGAGACGGTGAGGAAAAATAAAGTACAAATAGTTAGATGGAAATTTAGTTTGGCTGGCTAGGAGTGGTAAGAGAGCAGCAACAAAAGAGCCTTGTATGCCTATGATACAGTCATGTGGACTTGA
This sequence comes from Staurois parvus, assembly GCF_062004578.1. Taxonomy (NCBI): domain Eukaryota; kingdom Metazoa; phylum Chordata; class Amphibia; order Anura; family Ranidae; genus Staurois; species Staurois parvus. The sequence continues at coordinate 1,442,656 of NW_028318308.1, read as the reverse complement.
GACAAAATGGATCAATATGATATAGTCAGATTACTGGATCCTGTTTCCAGGTGGAATCATAACAGAAGAGTCATGAAGTAATAACTGTTGCTCTGAGGTCGGAAAGGACTGTTGTATATAGAGTTTCCATTTTTGATTATAATGTTCCTCTCTATAGTGATGGGAGGAGGTTAGAAAGTTGAGCTGATCCAGATGAAGAAGGGCATTGAGATCTGTCTTGACATCTGAGATATAGGGGCTGTTAGAGACCCATTTTTTCAGTAGAGCTCTTCTCGCAACCATCAGGCAAGAGGACAGCCATGGTTTTGTGGCACGGAGTGTGGCAAGCTGAAGCGGCTAGCTCTTGGCAGAGGCAGTTCCAGATTGCCAAAGAGAAGAGGTAGGGGGTCCCTTGTTAATTGGAGAGAAGTAATGGAATCAATGTAGCTGAGTAGTTGGGTCCAGAAAATAGATATGGGTTGGAAAGTCAAAAATCTGTGTTTTAACGAGGGTTTATAGTGACCACATAGAGGGCAGGTAGAAACTGAAGGATTCCCACGGACATATAAGCATGGCATATAGGCATGATACATCAGCTTGAGTTGTTGCTCCCGCCAGAACTCATTGGTGTTGAAAGCGCAGGAATTGTTGAAACCAGTGAGGAGTTGATCCATTGAAAATGTGTTATCAAAGTCTCTAATCCAGGGATAGTTGGTAGAGGATGACTCTAGAGATTGTATTTAATGTAGATTTAATGGTCCATAGATGTTAGATATCTTGTATTTTCGATTCCTGACTAAGGTATCTATGAGCGATGAACGGAAGCGGCCAGCTTTAACTGGTGTTATCATATTCACATAGTTACATACTTGTAAGACGTATAGAAAATGGTGAGGAGGTAGATTGAAGGAAGTTGAGATCTGAGAAAAAGACAGGGGAGAGCCAGAAGCAATGTCATATAATTGGTTTACCAATTTGAGGTCCTGTGTAAACCATAGATCATATGCCGCGTGTTGTTGCAGGACGGGGAAAGCAGGATTGTGGTGAATGGGGAGGAAGCGAGATACCCAGGGGGGATACCCCTAGTTTGCGTCTGATTTCCCTCCATGTGATAAGGGTATCTTGTATGAGTGGATTATACTTTAAGTGTGGTGGGAGTGAGTTAGGGTTTGAATGTAGAAGGGCTGTGAGATCAAAAGGGTGAACCATGGCAGATTCTAATTGTAGATTAGAGTAGTTAGAGGACTTGGTCAGCCAATCTATACATACTTGTAGAATGCAGGAAAGATTATATACTCTGATATTTGGAAGACCAATTCCTCCCTCACATCTAGGCAGATATAGCTACTGCAGGGCAATGCGTAAGCAATGACCTTTCCATAAAAAGTTGGAGATCGCCTTGTTTAATCTAATTATGTCCATATGTTTAAGCAGTAGAGGGATAGTTTGAAGAGGGTATAACAATTTTGGGAAGCTCGGCATCTTGAAGAGATGTGCCTGCCCCGAAAGTGACAAGGGCAGCTCTTTCCATAGCTCCAATTTGCCTATAATTTTTTGAATTGTCGGTGAATAATTAAGCGAGTAAAGAGAAGCAAGTTTTCCAATCTATATTCCTAAATATGTAATGTGACGTGAGGTCATTTTGAAAAGAGAATTGAGAGCCCATGAGGGGGTGCATGCATGGAATAGCGGGCGGACTTTGCTTTACGTGAAATTAATGCGGAGACCCGAACAGTGCCGGAAGGCCATGAAAATATTGTGAATATAAGGCAAGTCGTGGGTTGGGTCAGCCGTGAAAATCAAAATATCGTCAGCAAACAATGCTAGACGTAGATCCTGCTGTGCAATTTGAACTCTGTGCAGTTGTGAATGGAACAGTAGGAAGCGGGCTAAGAGTTCTAGTGCCATGTTGAAGAGCAAGGGGGATAGGGGGCAGCCTTGTCTTGTTCCTTTATGAAGTTTTATAGGGGGAGATATGTGTCCTGCAGCAATCACCTGTGCCGTGGGAGCCGAGTACATAACTTGGACTAAATGAGTGAAAGGGCCCAAGAACCTAATCTATGTAACACCATCTGTAGCCACTGAAAATTAACATTATCAAAGGCCTTCTCGGCGTCAAGGGAAATTATCGCTATATCCTGGAGAGGATTGATTTTTGCATGGTTTAATACAGCTAGTACTTTGGGGATGTTTGAAGTGGCAGAGCGACCCTGTATGAAGCCTGCTTGAGAAGGGTGGATGATGGAAGGCAAGATGATGGCTAAACGATTCTGTGACGGAGGGTAAGCGGGACAGAAAACACAAGGCAGACGGAAAACAGTTAAAGCTTTATTAAAACAGACAACAGTCACTCAATGGGGAGTAGTGCAGGGAGAAAGAGTCCAAAATACTTGTAATCCAGCCCCGATGGGCAATGTTAAAGGCTCTACAGCAATTTGTAATCCAAGAGGCAGTTCATAAGCAGTCAGATAGCACAAGGGGAGCATACACTCATGCAAAGCTCATGCGATAGTCTCAGGCAGAGCTGACAGCGTTCCAGGCAGGGCTGATGTAGCTTCTGGGATCCCCCTTCCTCCAATGGAGCTCAGACAGAGCCGGGGGGCCACTAGAGTCCAGCTGAACCCCTCAGTGGTTGCCCAGCAGAATGGCACAACAAGAGAGACCAGCACTGACCTCTTAAACCCCCTGAGCAGGAAGAGAGGTGGAGGGGTAATTAGCAGGTGACAATGAAGAGAATGAAACTACAGTAATTTAATTTGTGGCTGTACACAGAAAGGACTGGTTGGGCAGGATAATTAGTGGGGGGAAATACATTAATACAAAAGTAAGGCACTAATTAGGGATGTATACACCAATTGAATTTGGGACCTTTTGTGGAGGGGCCAGTTAATTACAGCTAGGGGCCTTTGGCACACAGGAGTGAATACTAATTGGAGGAAGCTCTTCCTAAATTTGGGACCTTTTGTGGAGTGGCGAGTTAATTACAGCTAGGGGTCTTTGGCACACAGGAGTAAATACTAATTGGAGGAAGCTTTTCCTATGACCAGGAAGGATTAGGAACAAGGAATTAATACCTGGGACTGGCAGAGACCCATATTGTGACAGATTCACTATAATTTTTGAGAATTTTGCGGTCTAAATTTAGACGGAAAATTGGTCTATAGGAACCCGGTTCAGATGGGTCCTTGTCTTTTTTTGCTATTAGTTTTATATGTGCTTGGAAGGCTGATGGAAGGTACGCTCCCCCTGCTTGTATTGAAGAGTACACTGATTGTAAGGTTGGAGAAAGAGTTGTATCCATGAGTTTATAAAATTCGGAAATGTATCTGTCTAGGCCGAGACCTTTACCATTTGCTAGGGTTTTTATGGCAGAGTGAATGCCGGATTGTGAGATAGGAGCATTGAGGGATTGGAGTGCTACGGGGTCAATTTGGGGAAGAGCAATACTGTCTAGGAAGGAGATGGCCTGTGATTGATCAATGGGTTCGGATCCATAAAGTTTAGCATAGAAATTTTCCAATATGGAAATAATTTCCTCAGGGGAGTGTTTTAGCGTGCCCTGAGAGTCTTTGAGGGAGGTGAAGTGTGTAGGTGTAAACGGTTTACGGCACAAGCGGGCTAGCAATTTACCATATTTGTTGCCAAATTTATGTTACTGTAGATCTAAATAGGATTGGTACATAGATTCTTGGGCTGTTGCCCATGTTCCAAAGTGATGTTTTGCATCTAGCCAGGCTTTCCTGTGCTCATGTGTGTTGGATTCCGCCAAATTTTTTTGAGTCAGTTGGAGTCGATTACTAGCTTCTGTGTATTTGAGAGTGAGCTTTTTCTTGTAAGTGGAAGTAAAAGCGATGATTTTACCACATAAGACCGCCTTACCTGCTTCCCAGAATAGATTTGGGTTAGATAGATGAGCTGCATTAGTGAACTGGAAGTCCGTCCATGTGTCTTGGAGTTGTCGTAACAGCTCCTGATTATTTGCTAAGAAGGAAGGAAAGCGCCACATTTTGTGTTGTGTGTTATTAAGATAGTTCAGAGAAATGGAGATGGGAGAATGGTCCGAGATAGCAATATCATGTATGTCTGAAGATGAAGTGAATTGCGTTGCAATGGAATTGCAGAATAAATAATCTATTCTAGAAAGCGAGTGATGTACCGGAGAAAAGAAGGTGAATTCCTTCCTCACTGGATGGGCCAAGCGCCAAATATCTGTTAATTGCATTGCTTCCGCAAAGGAAGATAAGAGAGTGTGTGTAGGGTGGGACTCCGAGGGTGAACGATGGTTAAGATCCAGGGAATGTGACTTGTCTTCAAGGGCGTTCATGAATGAGTTGAAATCCCCTCCAACTATTAAAGGGAGATGAATGTAGCAGTCTTAAAGACAAGTCCTGGAAAAACTGTTTAGATGGTGAATTCAGGGCATATGTGTTGGTGAGGACCAGGGATTGAGACCCTACTTTAACCTCCTTAGCGGTATTCCCGAGTGTAGCTCGGGGTAAAATGTCAGTACCAAAAGCGGTATCCCCAAGCTACACTCAGGCTTACCATGCGGCGTTGCTCAGGGAGTCCCTGCAGCACTTACCTTGTCCTTTGCTCCCACGATGTGTCCCCTGCAGCGTTCCCAGCCATCTCCTCCGGCCGATGCCGGCATCCGGCTTCCGTGTTCCGGTCCCTGTGACGTCGGGAAATTTGAAATTTTTAAAAAATTTCATTTTTTTAAAAAATTACTATTACAGTACATAGTAAAACATTGCTGTTTCAATGCATTTCACATACATGTTGTCCCGAGTGCTTTGTCCGGCGCCCTGCCTGCATTTTGACTGTTCTTTCTGCCTGGAAACTTAGGAAAGTCCATGGCGTCCAAAAAGCGTCCCTTTAGGTCAAAAGTGGTTTTAGACCGGCTAGAGAACAGCGATAGTAAATCAGAACCACTTGCCGAATTGAGTGGTAATGATTTGTGGGGGAAATTCCTCATCAGACACTGAAAACGATGTTGCGACTTTGCTCAGCGATGTGCAAATTTGCCTCTGTATTTCAAATTTCAGTGTTTTTGGTTTGATTATATTATTGAATTAAATGTATTATTATTATATTATTATTTTTTATGATTATTTATTAAATTATAATTTATGATTTCGTGTTTAAAATTTTATCCTACCCGGGATGTTTACTAGACTCTTGTTCGGACAGATTTCAGTGAGTTATTCCTAAAAATTACAACCTACAATAAAAAACTACATATTTCCATGCAAAATAATGGTACCGCTTTCAGCACAAAAAATCGGAAATAATCAGACCGCCGAGGAGGTTAAGATGTGTTGCTAGGAATCTGCCTGCTTCATCAGTGTTTACTGAGAATATTTTGGGAGTGAGTCTTTTGTGTATCAGAATAAGGACTCCAGCTTTATTGTTGAGTGAAGGGGAGCCTATAATGTGCCCTACCCAGAGTTTCTTCATGCGAGCAAAGTCGGTTTGACCTATAATGTGCCCTACCCAGAGTTTCTTCATACGAGCAAAGTCGGTTTGACCTATAATGTGCCCTACCCAGAGTTTCTTCATACGAGCAAAGTCGGTTTGACCTAGATGTGTATCTTGGAGTTGTGCTACATCTGCTCTGAGTCTGTGGAGATGACGACGTATCGCCATGCATTTATGTGGTGATCTCAAGCCCTTGACATTCCAGGAAATACGTATCATTGTGTCACATGAAAGGTGATGTGTACCGAGGTGATAGACTTGCAGGTTTGCTGAGTGCAACAATCTAGCAGCCCATCACTACCCCATCTCTGATGGAATATGATTGACTCCCAGGGAGGGGAAAAGTCTCCAGAGAAATGTGATGAAGGAAAGTAAAAAGGGAAAGAGAGAGTAGAGCAGGATGGCCCAACTGGGGCCTAACTGATTGGCAAAATAAACAGTAAACCATAGCTATATACTGGACTTCACGTATTTCTGCATGCTGTCCCTATGCTACGACCAGCGTATCCGGATAGTAGCAGAATAAATGATCTGCAACAGGCGCTCATTGGAATTGTTGAGAGGACAGAGGAGCATAGCCCCCTGACCTATTTGGTAGCACCGAGGGGGAGTGGACTCAAGAAATCGAGTGGCCAAAGCAGAACTTTTGGTCGAGGCAAGGCACAGAAAAGGGGTGTCACAATAAATGCATGTATAAATGATCAAACAGAGTGACAATTAAGTAACCACAAAACCAAGAGTGTTGTCACTATATAGCGGCAGTTAGAGCTAACCGTGGACTCAAATCGAGGTAATATCTAAAGGCCTAGAATACTTATATGTAAATGACTGGAGCAGGTAGATTAATGTGAGGAGCTATCCATATAGCACCTGTATGGCTGCGTCAACTCAGGATTGGCGAGATTTGGAGGAGGCAAAGTTGGCGTTTTGGTGGATCTTTGCGGGGGCTTTGTTGATCTCTAGGGCTCGAGTGTCAGGTGGGATGATGGGGAGACGTTAAAGCTTCCATGTCCCCCAAAGAATCTTGTAGATATTGAGTGGCTTCTTCTGGGTGGATGAAAGTCTTTGTATCACCAGAGGGTGTAGTGAAGCGGAGAGTAGCTGGATAAGCCAGGGTGAACTTGTAACCCCTTCGGTATAGCGTGGCACATATTTGCTGAAAGGCCTTACGTTTGTGGGAAACCTCTTGTGAATTATCAGCAAATAGGAGTAATTTGTGACCATCTATTTGCAGGGACCGTGAGTTACAGAAAGAATTGAGAATAGACACTCGATCAGCATAATTGAGATATTTGACGATCACCGAGCGCGGTGTGCTATGGTCATTCGAGGGCAGCCCTAGGCGATCTGCTCTCTCGATTTGGCATGGTGTGGTTATGCCCAAAGCTGAGGGTATACGTGTGGAACATAATTCTGGAAGTACCCCTGATGGAAATGATTCCGGAAGGCCCACAATTTGCAATTTTATTTTTTTGTGAGCAGTTTTCTAAATCCAACTTGTCTAGGTTGGTTTGGTGTGTACGATTGGTCTGATATGTACCTGTACGTAGTGATTGAATGTCATCTTCTAAATGTGACAAATGCTGCTCCACCTCAGTTAAGTGTTTGGAGTGATCACCCATATCCCTCCTAATCTGGTCAATGCCAGTGGCTACAACATTATCCACAGCTTGAGTGATTGTGGGCAGTAAGATGGAGGCGGCTGCTTGTGCAACCTTTTCATAAAGATCTGTGGGACTACAAGTGCCAGGAGTAGTGCCAGGGGTAGTGAGCAGAGCTGGGAGCATTGTGACAGTGTGAGCAGGGAGGATGTTTGTACCTGCTTCAGCATTTCTGTCAGCCTCTGTGCCTGTGTTTATTGAGTAGCTGTTATCGGCGGCCATCTTGGCTGCAGGAGGGGGAGAGCTGCATCCCTCTCCCCTCATGGCGGGACCGGAGCCGGCCGGCATCGGCAGAAGGAATTGCTCCATGCCGGAGTGATCGGGATCATATGGGTGGGTCAGAGGGCTGATGATAGCTACTGACATTCTCTGAAAGGGCTCCTTGTTGATGGGTAGGGTACGGAGTGGAGCTCTGGGGTGATCACAGGTCCGGCAGAAGTTAGCAACAAACTAGGAGATGCCCGGCCAGTAAAATGCTTGGGTCAGTCTTTTTTCTGTTCTCCTCTTCCCCAGATAGCTAGTTAAGGGAATGTTGGCAATTTGGAGCAGTGGGAACCTAAACAATTGGGGAATTATAAGCTGTTTAGTTGCAGTTTGAGGCTGGCCTGGGCATCTTGAGTTCATCAGGCAGTACAGTAGTCCTTGCTCCCAAAGGAGTTGCTCCCCACATTCCCTTACTGATCCGGCATCTGCCTGCGCCCTAAATCTGCTCAGAGTGGGGTCAAAGTCCAGTTCCCCTTTAAATTTTCCTGGTCCCAGGTCAGAGTGGTATTTAGGCCAGGGTAGGGAGCACTCACTGGATCCAGGGTGGGAGGGGGTTTCGGGTGGGCCTCTTCACCTGGAAGACCTTGACTGGCTTGGCTCCTGGTCACAACCCTCACGTTCTGGCACTGCAGCTCCCCTAGATCATTTCCAAGCAGGACATCTGCGGGGAGCCTGCTCATAACTCCAATCTGGTAGCGCTTTTCCCAAAATCCATAGTCGAGATGTACTGAAGCCCTGGGAATGTGCTTCCTGGCACCACCTGCTAGTTTTATGGAGAACCCAAGGGCCTGGTTTGATGGCTTCCAGTTTTACCACGCGGGGATCAGCGATGGTGAGGAAGGCCCCAGTGTTTCAGAAACCTGTGGTACTTTGCCCATCAATCAGGACTGCTTGCAGGTGGCGCTGCCTCTGCTCAGGATAGGAAGGGACAAGTGGGTGAACACTGTATACTCCCAGGTGTACTGGCCTTTGTTTAGGTCACCCATTCTCTGGGCGGTGGGGGAAGTTCGATGTAGTTGCCAAGCCCGGCCGAGGAGAGGTGTGAGACACGCCACAGGAGGCAGCTCCCTGGCACCCAGCACACCACTTTATGTGGGCTATGTGTGGGTGCAGGGAGGACATGTAAAGGGGAAGGGGGGGAAGAGAGTGAGCGAGGGAGGGGGGGCCATAACATGTACTGTACACCTTTTGCTGACAAAGTGGCCACTGAAGTGCCAAGAAACATGATGATGATGTCTTAACCTGTTTTTACGGTCAATAAATACCAACCTTCTTGAAGAATCTACTTGGATTCACTTGGCTATAAATGGCACCGATTTGTGGAGGTCACACCTAAAAGTACGAGTCTGTATAAATTGTGGCCCTAAACAGGGTAAAATTCCCAATATACCAATCAGATGAATGCCAGGATGAAGGTTCTGATTGACCTTCAGAGTTATGGGTTGTAAATGACAGAAATCCATCCAATTAGGATCTTCTCTGATTGGACAACCAGGTGGCCAATCGTTATTCGCATAAGAAAACAAAATCCTTCTTATTGGTTCTGTTCATCGCACCACAAATGAGTTTATGATTGTTTTTGCTCCTTCCAGGTGATGTTATCTCGGGTCATCTCCTGATGTCATGGCGACCTCTTCCTCCTCATCCTCCTCCTCACAAGGTATGACTGCTGATCCTGACAATCCTTTCCAATGGTTTCCTCCATCTCACATCTCCAGAGATTGGAATTAGATGATAGGGCATCTTCTGTCTCTGTAGTCTGGACATTTCCTGTAGACATCTGGTCTGTCCTCCCATTAGAAGAGTTCAGAAGATTCCATCAATTTCACAATCACATTCCCTTGTTTTCAAATTTTATTTATCATTGATGGAAATGATCTTCTGAGATGGCCCAGTGATCCATAATGACTGGATGACCCCAAATTGTATGGTTAGCTGTGCAGTGGTCGGGGGAATCCTTTGTCTATAATCCTAAGGAGGACACAGACCTGTGGTAGATGACACATATTGCTGGGAGATTTGGGGGTAATCGTTCTTAGTTCACACTGATCAGACACATCATTTTATGGGGGTAACATTTTTTACAGGATTTATAGGTTTTTTTAGTTTACTATCAAACAACAAATAAACGTGATGTTTAAAATGGTCACCCCACATATACATTAGGAGGTCTATATATAAAATACGTATTATGAGTTTGTGTCATTTGTACAGCCATCACTAATAATCCCCATAATGTGTCTAATAGGTTACTTCCTATAATCATCAGCTCCATCTAGTGGCCATAAACAGTATTTTTCTTGAAATACCTCAACTAGTAAGATATGACATTATGGCCACTAGATGGAGCTGATGATGAAAGGAAATAAACATATTTGACATATTATGGGGATTATTCATGAAGGTGATTTCTTTTTTATAAATAGACCCCTAGGTTTTTGCATTCAATATTAATTCATCTGAGAGGCAACACACCATCCTGGAAGAGGTCATGTGACATTATCACAGGGAAGCCAATCCCTCCATAGGATAATGTACATATAGACATATTGGGGGGGATTTCCTTCCTCTTCTATATGCTCTTTATAGCATTACCAGCTGCCAGTACAGACTTATCAGCTGTCATGTGTCAGAAATCATCCAATCAGGATAAATGTTTATGGTTGCTAATTGTCATCTCTGCAGGGTCGGCTCCTGGTATTGGAGGAAAGTGGAAACAAACCCCCGGGGATCTTCTCATATATTCTCTGGAGGATCTGAAAGGATGTGACTTCAAGAGATTTAGGGACAAATTGTCTGATTTCTCCTATGGAGATAAACTTCCCATCCCCCGAGGAAGACTAGAAAATACTGACTGCATCTCCACCAAGAACATCCTGATAGACACATATGGAGAAGGGGCTCTGGATGTCACCATTAAAGTCTTTTCACTGATCGGTCTGATGGGACCCGCAAATGACCTCCAGGAGAGGAGAGCCCAGAATGGTGAGTTCCCATCTATAATAACCATTTTCTACCAATTCCTGGTCAATATCTGTGTGAGGAAGAACTAGGAATGTCATCCAGGGAAAGCCAGCGACCAGTCAGGAGCTTCCAATTGGATGAACCCCATGCCACTGAGAGTGCGCACATATGGGACCTCACAGAAGTGGGTCTTTATCCTGGGGGCCCCATATCTGTGTACCTCTTTGTACTGGGAGTGCTGCACAGAGACCAGGATCTCACCAAGAGCCCCGGGTATCGTACTAATGAACACTTCCCGGTCACCTGATCGCTGTGATAGCCTCTGATTGGCAAACAAATTGATCAGGCAATGTGCAGCCCACCTCTATGTTTTATTTATTTATGAATGGAGAGAAAGAAACATTGTATACATACAGGATCCATTATATCACACATTGTATACATACAGGATCCATTATATCATACATTGTATACATACAGGATCCATTATATCATACATTGTATACATACAGGATCCATTATTTAATACATTTTATACATACAGGATCCATTATATAATACATTATATACATACAGGATCCATTATATAATACATTGTATACATACAGGACACATTATATAATACATTGTATACATACAGGACACATTATATCATACATTGTATACATACAGGATCCATTATATAATACATTGCATACATACAGGACACATTATATCATACATTGTATACATACAGGATCTATTATATCATACATTGTATACATACAGGATATATTATATCATACATTGTATACATACAGGATATATTATATAATACATTGTATACATACAGGATCCATTATATAATACATTGTATACATACAGGATCCATTATATAATACATTGTATACATACAGGATATATTATATCATACATTGTATACATACAGGATCCATTATATAATACATTGTATACATACAGGATCCATTATATAATACATTGTATACATACAGGATCCATTATATAATACATTATATACATACAGGATCCATTATATAATACATTGTATACATACAGGACACATTATATCATACATTGTATACATACAGGATCCATTATATAATACATTATATACATACAGGATCCATTATATAATACATTGTATACATACAGGATACATTATATCATACATTGTATACATACAGGACACATTATATCATACATTGTATACATACAGGATACATTATATAATACATTGTATACATACAGGATATATTATATCATACATTGTATACATACAGGATCCATTATATAATACATTATACACATACAGGATACATTATATAATACATTGTATACATACAGGACACATTATATCATACATTGTATACATACAGGATCCATTATATAATACATTATATACATACAGGATCCATTATATAATACATTGTATACATACAGGACACATTATATCATACATTGTATATATACTGGACACATTATATCATACATTGTATACATACAGGATCCATTATATCATACATTGTATACATACAGGATATATTATATCATACATTGTATACATACAGGATCCATTATATAATACATTGTATACATACAGGATCCATTATATCATACATTGTATACATACAGGACACATTATATCATATATTGTATACATACAGGATACATTATATCATACATTGTATACATACAGGACACATTATATCATACATTGTACACATACAGGATACATTATATAATACATTGTATACATACAGGAAACATTATATCACACATTGTATACATACAGGACACATTATATAATACATTATATACATACAGGATCCATTATATCATACATTGTATACATACAGGATCCATTATATAATACATTGTGTACATACAGGATCCATTATATCATACATTGTATGCATACAGGATCCATTATATAATACATTGTATGCATACAGGATCCATTATATCATACATTGTATACATACAGGATCCATTATATAATACATTGTATACATACAGGACACATTATATAATACATTGTATACATACAGGACACATTATATCATACATTGTATACATACAGGATCCATTATATAATACATTTTATACATACAGGATACATTATATCATATAATGTATACATACAGGATCCATTATATAATACATTGTATGCATACAGGACACATATCATACATTGTATACATACAGGACACATTATATCATACATTGTACACATACAGGACACATTATATAATACATTGTATACATACAGGACACATTATATAATACATTGTATACATACAGGACACATTATATCATACATTGTATACATACAGGACACATTATATCATACAATGTATACATACAGGATCCATTATATCATACATTGTATACATACAGGATCCATTATATAATACATTGTATACATACAGGACACATTATATCATACATTGTATACATACAGGATCCATTATATAATACATTGTATACATACAGGATCCATCATATAATACATTGTATACACACAGGACACTTTATATCATGCATTGTATATATACAGGATCCATTATAGCATACATGGTATACATACAGGATCCAATATATAATACATTGTATACATACAGGACACATTATATAATACATTGTATACATACAGGACACATTATATCATACATTGTATACATACAGGATCCAGTATATAATACATTGTATACATACAGGACACATTATATCATACATTGTACACATACAGGATACAGTATATAATACATTGTATACATACAGGACACATTATATCATACATTGTATACATACAGGATCCATTATATCATACATTGTATACATACAGGATCCAGTATATAATACATTGTATACATACAGGATCCATTATATCATACATTGTATACATACAGGATACATTATATAATACACTGTATACATACAGGACCCATTATATAATACATTGTATACATACAGGACACATTATATAATACATTGTATACATACAGGAAACATTATATAATACATTGTATACATACAGGATCCATTATATCATACATTGTACACATACAGGACACATTATATCATGCATTGTATATATACAGGACCCATTATATAATACATTGTATACATACAGGATCCATTATATAATACATTGTATACATACAGGATCCATTATATCATACATTGTATACATGCAGGGCACATTATATCATACATTGTATACATACAGGATCCATTATATTATACATTGTATACATACAGGACACATTATATTATACATTGTATACATGCAGGACACATTATATAATACATTGTATACATACAGGACACATTATATCATACATTGTATACATACAGGACACATTATATCATACATTGTATACATACAGGATCCATTATATCATACATTGTATACATACAGGATCCATTGTATAATACATTGTATACATACAGGACACATTATATAATACATTGTATACATACAGGACACATTATATCACACATTGTATACATACAGGATACATTATATAATACATTGTATACATACAGGATACATTATATAATACATTGTATACATACAGGACACATTATATCACACATTGTATACATACAGGACACATTATATAATACATTGTATACATACAGGATACATTATATCATACATTGTATACATACAGGATCTATTATATAATACATTGTATACATACAGGACATATTATATCATACATTGTATACATACAGGACACATTATATAATACATTGTATACATACAGGATCCATTATATAATACATTGTATGCATACAGGATCCATTATATCATACATTGTATACATACAGGACACATTATATAATACATTGTATACTTACAGGATCCATTATATTATATATTGTATACATACAGGACACATTATATCATACATTGTATACATACAGGACACATTATATAATACATTGTATACATACAGGACACATTATATAATACATTGTATACATACAGGACACATTATATCATACATTGTACACATACAGGACACATTGGGGTTTATTTACTAAAGCGGGAGAGTCCAAAATCAGACTCCCTTCTGCATAGAAACCAATCAGCTTCCAGGTTTCATTGCCAAAGCTTCATTGAACAAGCTGAGGTTAGAAGCTGATTGGTTTCTATGCAGAAGGGAGTCTGATTTTAGACTCTCCAGCTTTAGTAAATAAACCCCATTATATCATACATTGTACACATACAGGACACATTATATCATACATTGTACACATACAGGACACATTATATCATACATTGTATACATACAGGATCCATTATATCATACATTGTATACATACAGGATCCATTATATCATACATTGTATACATACAGGATCCATTATATAATACATTGTATACATACAGGACACATTATATCATACATTGTATACATACAGGATACATTATATAATACATTGTATACATACAGGACACATTATATCATACATTGTATACATACAGGACACATTATATCATACATTGTATACATACAGGACACATTATATCATACATTGTATACATACAGGATCCATTATATAATACATTGTATACATACAGGATCCATCATATAATACATTGTATACATACAGGACACTTTATATCATGCATTGTATATATACAGGATCCATTATAGCATACATGGTATACATACAGGATCCAATATATAATACATTGTATACATACAGGACACATTATATAATACATTGTATACATACAGGACACATTATATCATACATTGTATACATACAGGATCCAGTATATAATACATTGTATACATACAGGACACATTATATCATACATTGTACACATACAGGATACAGTATATAATACATTGTATACATACAGGACACATTATATCATACATTGTATACATACAGGATCCATTATATCATACATTGTATACATACAGGATCCAGTATATAATACATTGTATACATACAGGATCCATTATATCATACATTGTATACATACAGGATACATTATATAATACACTGTATACATACAGGACCCATTATATAATACATTGTATACATACAGGACACATTATATACAGTAATACATTGTATACATACAGGAAACATTATATAATACATTGTATACATACAGGATCCATTATATCATACATTGTATACATACAGGATACATTATATAATACACTGTATACATACAGGACCCATTATATAATACATTGTATACATACAGGACACATTATATAATACATTGTATACATACAGGAAACATTATATAATACATTGTATACATACAGGATCCATTATATCATACATTGTACACATACAGGACACATTATATCATGCATTGTATATATACAGGACCCATTATATAATACATTGTATACATACAGGATCCATTATATAATACATTGTATACATACAGGATCCATTATATCATACATTGTATACATGCAGGGCACATTATATCATACATTGTATACATACAGGATCCATTATATTATACATTGTATACATACAGGATCCATTATATTATACATTGTATACATGCAGGACACATTATATCATACATTGTATACATACAGGACACATTATATCATACATTGTATACATACAGGATCCATTATATCATACATTGTATACATACAGGATCCATTATATAATACATTGTATACATACAGGACACATTATATAATATATTGTATACATTCAGGATCCATTATATAATACATTGTATACATACAGGATATATTATATCATACATTGTATACATACAGGATCCATTATATCATACATTGTATACATACAGGACACATTATATCATACATTGTATACATACAGGATCTATTATATAATACATTGTATACATACAGGACACATTATATAATATATTGTATACATTCAGGATCCATTATATAATACATTGTATACATACAGGATATATTATATCATACATTGTATACATACAGGACACAATATATCATACATTGTATACATACAGGATCTATTATATAATACATTGTATACATACAGGACATATTATATCATACATTGTATACATACAAGACACATTATATCATACATTGTATACATACAGGATACATTATATAATACATTGTATACATACAGGACACATTATATCACACATTGTATACATACAGGACACATTATATAATACATTGTATACATACAGGATACATTATATCATACATTGTATACATACAGGATCTATTATATAATACATTGTATACATACAGGACATATTATATCATACATTGTATACATACAGGACACATTATATAATACATTGTATACATACAGGATCCATTATATCATACATTGTATACATACAGGACACATTATATCATACATTGTATACATACAGGACACATTATATAATACATTGTATACATACAGGACACATTATATAATACATTGTATACATACAGGATCCATTATATCATACATTGTATACATACAGGACACATTATATAATACATTGTATACATACAGGACACATTATATAATACATTGTATACATACAGGACACATTATATAATACATTGTATACATACAGGACACATTATATCATACATTGTATACATACAGGATCCATTATATAATACATTGTATACATACAGGATCCATTATATCATACATTGTATACATACAGGACACATTATATCATACATTGTATACATACAGGACACATTATATCATACATTGTATACATACAGGATCCATTATATCATACATTGTATACATACAGGATCCATTATATCATACATTATATACATACAGGACACATTATATAATACATTGTATACATACAGGACACATTATATCATACATTGTATACATACAGGATCCATTACATCATACATTGTATACATACAGGATCCATTATATAATACATTGTATACATACAGGACACATTATATCATACATTGTATACATACAGGACACATTATATCATACATTGTATACATACAGGACACATTATATCATACATTGTATACATACGGGGTACATTATAATACATTGTATACATTCAGGACACATTATATAATACATTGTATACATACAGGATCCATTATATAATACATTGTATACATACAGGACACATTATATAATACATTGTATACATACAGGATCCATTATATCATACATTGTATACATACAGGATCCATTATATCATACATTGTATACATACAGGACACATTATATCATACATTGTATACATACAGGATCCATTATATAATACATTGTATACATACAGGATCCATTATATCATACATTGTATACATACAGGATACATTATATCATACATTGTATACATACAGGATACATTATATAATACATTGTATACATACAGGATACATTATATCATACATTGTATACATACAGGATCCATTATATAATACATTGTATACATACAGGATACATTATATCATACATTGTATACATACAGGACACATTATATAATACATTGTATACATACAGGATCCATTATATCATACATTGTATACATACAGGACACATTATATCATACATTGTATACATACAGGATATATTATATAATACATTGTATACATACAGGACACAATATATAATACATTGTATACATACAGGATACATTATCCCAAGAAATGAAGCCCAGTTTGTCCTGACAAGACGTGGTATGATCCACCTGGATACACAATGTATTTGCATTGATATGTACAGATTTACTAACACAGATTAAGATGGCATATTTGTGTTCAGGCATTAACATTTGTTTTACCTTCAGTCATTAAGGGGTTAAACAATCTTTCCTGAGGAAGTTTACAGAATAAAATAAATTTGGGTATCAAAATTGTGGATGAAGGAAAAGACTACGGAGTTCAGGAACATTCTGAAAGGGACACAGAGTAACAATTCTCCAGGATGCTGGCAGTCAGTCCCCATAACACAATGACATCACTCAGCATGCCAAGCAGAGCAATACAATTGCAGCCACTTACCTATTATACAGACCCTCCATATTTATATATTTTTTAGAGTGATTCCTTACCATTTCCATACCGGGCACTTTTACCCCCTTCCTGTCCAGACCAATTTTCAGGTTTCAGCGTTCTCACATTTTGAATGACAATTGCGCAGTCATGCAACACTGTACCCAAACTAAAATGTTATCATTTTCTTCACACAACTAGAGCTTTCCTTTGGTGGTATTTAATCACCACTGGGGTTTTTGTTTTTTGCTAAATTAACAAAAAAATACCAAAAATGTTGAAAAAAACACGTTTTTCTTTGTTTCTGTTAAAAAAATTTGCAAATAAATAATTATTCTTCATACATTTAGGCTGAGATGTATTCTACTACATTTCTTTGGTGAAAATAACCCAAATTAGGATGTATTATTTAGTCTGTAGGAAAGTTACAGATTTCACAAACTATGGGATATATCTGAAAATTGATCAATACTGAAGTACTGACAGCCAATCTAATTTCTTGAGGCCCAAAAATGCCAGAACAGTACAGATATCCCCCAAATGTCAGAACAGTACAGATATCCCCCAAATGTAAGAACAGTACAGATATCCCCCAAATGTCAGAACAGTACAGATATCCCCCAAATGTCAGGACAGTACAGATATCTCCCAAATGTCAGGACAGGACAGATATCCCCCAAATGTCAGGACGGTACAGATATCCCCCAAATGTCAGGACGGTACAGATATCCCCCAAATGTCAGGACAGTACAGATATCCTCCAAATGTCAAGACAGTACAGATATCCTCCAAATGTCAGGACGGTACAGATATCCCCCAAATGTCAGGACAGTACAGATATCCCCCAAATGTCAGGACAGTACAGATATCCCCCAAATGTCAGGACGGTACAGATATCCCCCAAATGTCAGGACAGTACAGATATCCCCCAAATGTCAGGATGGTACAGATATCCCCCAAATGTCAGAACGGTACAGATATCCCCCAAATGTCAGAACAGTGCAGATATCCCCAGATATCCCCCAAATGTTAGAACAGTACAGATATCCCCCAAATGTCAGGACAGGACAGATATCCCCCAAATGTCAGGACAGGACAGATATCCCGCAAATGACAAGACAGATATCCCCCAAATGTCAGGACAGTACAGATATCCCCCAAATGTCAGAACGGTACAGATATCCCCCAAATGTCAGAACAGTACAGATATCCCCCAAATGTCAGAACGGTACAGCTATCCCCCAAATGTCAGGACAGTCCAGATATCCCCCAAATATCAGGACAGTACAGATATCCCCTAAATATCAGGACAGTACAGATATCCCCCAAATATCAGGACAGTACAGATATCCCCCAAATATCAGGACAGTACAGATATCCCCCAAATGGCAGAACAGGACAGATATCCCCCAAATATCAGGACAGGACAGATATCCCCCAAATATCAGGACAGGAATCCTCTAAATGGCAGGACAGGACAGATATCCCCCAAATGTCACGATGGTACAGATATCCCCCAAATGACAGGACAGATATCCCCCAAATGTCAGGACGGTACAGATATCCCCCCAAATGTCAGGATGGTACAGATATCCCCCTGTGATGGAAGCGTAGGCAGGACAGAACACACAAAGTAGATGGTAAGCACACAAAGCTTTATTGAACTATGAAATACATCAAATTATAATGTACAGTGCTGAGCAAACTGTTGGCGCTATATAAATCCTGTATAATAATAAAAAAAAATCAGGACAGTTCATGGCACTCCGCAACATACGACTTGTAGGGACACTTACGATAAGCGGGCTCACGGGGACTCAGCGGGACTTTGGCTGGGGGTCTGCCCTCAGCACAGCTCCCACACAGCTTTCTAGGGATAACATCAGGCTCACGGGGACTCAGCGGAACCTTGTCTGTGGGGTCTGACCTCAGCACAGCTCCCACACAGCTTTCTAGGGACAACATCAGGCTCACGGGGACTCAGCGGGACCTTGGCTATGGGGTCTGGCATCAGCACAGCTCCCACACAGCTTTCTAGGGACAACATCAGGCTCACTGGGACTCAGCAGGACCTTGGCTATAGGGTCTGGTATCAGCACAGCTCCCACACAGCTTTCTAGGGACAACATCAGGATCACTGGGACTCAGCAGGACCTTAGCTATGGGGTCTGGCCTCAGCACAGCTCCCACACAGCTTTCTAGGGACAACATAAGGAGCACAGGGACTTAGCAGGACCTTGGCGATTGGGTCTGATTCAGGTAGCGATGGCTCAAGCCCTCAGGGGGGCAGTCCAGGTAGCTGTAATCTAGGCATGCCATGGGGCACTTCAAACAAGGGTAGTCTGATCGCACAATAGGGGCAGTTCATGACAAGGGCAGTCTGAGCACACAATAGGGGAAGTTCATGACAAGGGTGGTCTGAGCACACAATAGGGGCAGTTTATGACAAGGGTAGTCTAAGCACACAATAGGGGCAGTTCAGGACAAGGGTGGTCTGAGCGCACAATAGGGACGGTTCATGACAAGGGTGGTCTATGCACGCAATAGGGGTGGTTCATGACAAGGGTAGTCTGAGCACACAATAGGGGCGGTTCATGACAAGGGTAGTCTGAGCACACAATAGGGGCGGTTCATGACAAGGTTAGTCTGAGCACACAATAGGGGGGGTTCATGACAAGGGTAGTCTGAGCACACAATAGGGTCAGTTCAGGACAAGGGTGGTCTGAGCGCACAATAGGGACGGTTCATGACAAGGGTGGTCTATGCACGCAATAGGGGTGGTTCATGACAAGGGTAGTCTGAGCACACAATAGGGGCAGTTCATGACAAAGGTGGTCTGAGCGCACAATAGGGGCAGTTCATGACAAGGGTGGTCTGAGCACACAATAGGGGCGGTTCATGACAAGGGTGGTCTAGGCACACAATAGGGGCAGTTCATGACAAGGATAGTCTGAGCACACAATAGGGGCAGATCATGCCAAGGGTAGTCTGAGCACACAATAGGGGCGGTTCATGACAAGGGTAGTCTGAGCACACAATAGGGGTGTTTCATGACAAGGGTAGTCTGAGCACACAATAGGGGCGGCTCATGACACGAGTAGTCTGAGCACACAATAGGGGCGGTTCATGACAAGGGTAGTCTAAGCACACAATAGGGACAGTTCATGACAAAGGTGGTCTGGGCACACAATAGGGGCGGTTCATGACAAGGGCAGTCTGAGCACACAATAGGGGCAGTTCATGATAAGGGCGGTCTGA
The DNA here is from genome assembly GCF_062004578.1 of Staurois parvus. Classification (NCBI taxonomy): domain Eukaryota; kingdom Metazoa; phylum Chordata; class Amphibia; order Anura; family Ranidae; genus Staurois; species Staurois parvus. The sequence continues at coordinate 1,421,053 of NW_028318308.1, read as the reverse complement.
GCGCACAATAGGGGCGGTTCATGACAAGGGTAGTCTGAGCACACAATAGGGGCGGTTCATGACAAGGGTAGTCTAAGCACACAATAGGGGCAGTTCATGACAAGGGTAGTCTGAGCACACAATAGGGGCAGTTCATGACAAGGGCAGTCTGAGCACACAATAGGGGTGGTTCATGACAAGGGTAGTCTAAGCACACAATAGGGACAGTTCATGACAAGGGCAGTCTGAGCACACAATAGGGGCAGTTCATGACAAAGGTGGTCTGGGCACACAATAGGAGCGGTTCATGACAAGGGTGGTCTGAGCACACAATAGGGGCAGTTCATGGCAAGGGTGGTCTGAGCACACAATAGGGGCGGTTCATGATAAGGGTAGTCTGAGAGCACAATAGGGGTGGCTCATAGCAAGGGTGGTCTGAGCACACAATAGGGGCATTTCATGGCTTCTAGGGACACTCACAATAGGCGGCTTGCAGACACTCTGCAGCAGGCGGCTTCCAGGAAAGTAGGCGGCTTGCAGACACTCACGGTTCTGGAAGGGGTGTCCTGGCTCACAGCAGGTGACAGAAAGGGGGGGTGAACCTCCTCATCACACAGCAGAGCGGATAACCTGGGCCCCAGAGTAGAAGGCAGGGTATCAGGGGGCCCACATCAAAGCAGTTCTAGCACATAGCACAGCGGGTAATCCGGGCCCCAGAGTATTAGGCAGGGTATTGTGGGGTCCGCAGCAAAGCAGTTCTAGCACACAGCACAGCGGGTAATCTGGGCCCCAGAGTATTAGGCAGGGTATTGTGGGGCCCACAGCAAAGCAGTTCTAGCACACAGCACAGCAGGTAATCCGGGCCCCAGAGTATTAGGCAGGGTATTGTGGGGCCCACAGCAAAGCAGTTCTAGCACACAGCACAGTGGGTACTCCCAACCTTGGAGTATTTAGCAGGGTGGCAGCGGATAACAGTCCTGACCTTTGGGGGGGTTGGTCTCCTGCAGAGTGCCCAGAGGTTACATCGGTGGAGGTCCAGTCCCCACCCGGACCTCCCACGACAGCAGTGGCTGCAGGCAGAGAGCGCGAGGCTGGATCCTGCGCCAGCCTTTTAAAGCTGGGCAGGACGCTTCCGGGTTGCCCCCAGCAACTGCCGGCCCAGCGCTGCATTTCCTGGGCAACGAGGCACGCCCCTTGACTCGGGCCACACTCTCGTGAGCACGGCCTTTATCACTGGTGGGCACAGCGTCCGGGAAGCCCTGTGCCCCATCTGTGTCCGCGAGGGTGCACGGAGACCTCCCGGCGGCCCCCCGCCAGGGTCTCCTGGCAGGGGAGTCAAAGCTCCTATGGCTAGATTGCCGGGGGGCAAAATGATTTTCACTTTTTTTTTTTTTACATACCGTCACCAGTGCAGTACAGCGTCATCATATAACTGGCATGGCGGTGATCAGGAACACTGATTGGTGACAGTACGAAAAAAAAAAAAGATAATTTTTTTACATTTTTTTTTTAATTTTTAATTTTTTTATTTTTATTACATTTTTTTTCTCTTTTTTTTTTCTATTTCACTATGACCAAAGTAGTATAATGTTACCATAGTAACATTGTACTACTTTGGGGAAGTGATCAGTATTTTTTTTTACATAATTTGCTTATAGCAAAGAATTACTTTGCTATAAGCAAGCATTTACCTGAATGAAATCAATTCATTCAGGGTGTTTTTTTGTTGTGATTAGCTGTGATTGGCCATGGCTAATCACATGACACAGATGGGCTGTGATTGGCCCAGCCTGTGATCGCTGTGACCATTCACATCTAGACACAGTTGTATACAATGGTTGGCATGAATGGAAACCATCCATTGTATACAACTGTCATGTGACTTGCTGTGATTGGTCACAGCAGGTCACATGGTACTGGCAACAGGGGCCGGTACACAGATCTGTCATCGGCCGTGTCCGAGGTACACGGCCGGTGACAGATCGTGCTGCTGCGCGGCTCTGCGGGCAGGCAAACTGAAAGGACGCCAGTGCCGCCTATCCGTGCCAGTCAGTGCTGCCTATCAGTATGCATTAGTGCTGCCTATCAGCGCCAGTCAGTGCCGCCTATCAGTATGCATCGGTGCCGCCTATCAGTGCCCGTCACTACTACCTATCAGTGCCACCTATCAGTGACATATATGAGTGCTGCCTTTCAGTGTCCATCAGTGATGCCTGTCAATGCCCATCAGTGCCACCTACCAGTGCCTCCTCATCAGTGTCTATCAGTGCGACCTATCAGTGCCCATCACTGCAGCCTCATTAGCGCACATCAGTGAAGGAGAAAAATCACTTATTTAGAAAATTTTGTAACAAAAACTAAGAAAAAACTTTTTTTTTTTTTTAAGTTTTAGTGGTTTTTAGTTTGTTTAAGAGAAAAATAAAAAAATCCAAGGTGATTAAATACTACCAAAATAATGCTCTGTCGCACAAAAAAATTATAAAAATTTCATATGGATACAGTGTTGCATGACCGCGCAATTGTCATTCAAAGTGTGATAGCGCTGAAAATTGGCCTTGGCAGGAAGGGGGTAGAAGTGCCCTGTAGGCAGGAAGAAGGTAGAAGTGCCCAGTAGGCAGGAAGGGGGTAGAAGTGCCCTGTAGGCAGGAAGGGGGTAGAAGTGCCCTGTAGGTAGGAAGGGGGTAGAAGTGCCCGGTAGGCAGGAAGGGGGTAGAAGTGCCCTGTAGGCAGGAAGGGGGTAGAAGTGTCCGGTAGGCAGGAAGGGGGTAGAAGTTCCCGGTAGGCAGGAAGGGGGTAGAAGTGCCCTGTAGGCAGGAAGGGGGTAGAAGTGCCCTGTAGGCAGGAAGGAGGTAGAAGTGCCCGGTAGGCAGGAAGGGGGTAGAAGTGCCCGGTGGGCAGGAAGGGGGTAGAAGTGCCCTGTAGGCAGGAAGGGGGTAGAAGTGCCCAGTAGGCAGGAAGGGGGTAGAAGTGCCCTGTAGGTAGGAAGGGGGTAGAAGTGTCCTGTAGGCAGGAAGGGGGTAGAAGTGCCCAGTAGGCAGGAAGGGGGTATAAGTGCCCTGTAGGTAGGAAGGGGGTAGAAGTGCCCTGTAGACAGGAAGGGGGTAGAAGTTCCCGGTATGCAGGAAGGGGGTAGAAGTGTCCGGTGGCCAGGAAGGGGGTAGAAGTGCCCTGTAGGCAGGAAAGGGGTAGAAGTGCCCTGTAGGCAGGAAGGGGGTAGAAGTGCCCTGTAGGCAGAAAGGGGGTAGAAGTGCCCTGTAGGCAGGAAGGGGGTAGAAGTGCCCTGTAGGCAGGAAGGGGGTAGAAGTGCCCTGTAGGCAGGAAGGGGGTAGAAGTGTCCGGTAGGCAGGAAGGGGGTAGAAGTTCCCGGTAGGCAGGAAGGGGGTAGAAGTGCCCTGTAGGCAGGAAGGGGGTAGAAGTGCCCTGTAGGCAGGAAGGAGGTAGAAGTGCCCGGTAGGCAGGAAGGGGGTAGAAGTGCCCGGTGGGCAGGAAGGGGGTAGAAGTGCCCTGTAGGCAGGAAGGGGGTAGAAGTGCCCAGTAGGCAGGAAGGGGGTAGAAGTGCCCGGTAGGCAGGAAGGGGGTAGAAGTGCCCTGTAGGCAGGAAGGGTGTAGAAGTGCCCGGTAGGCAGGAAGGGGGTAGAAGTGCCCGGTAGGCAGGAAGGGGGTAGAAGTGTCCTGTAGGCAGGAAGGGGGTAGAAGTGCCCTGTAGGCAGGAAGGGTGTAGAAGTGCCCGGTAGGCAGGAAGGGGGTAGAAGTGCCCTGTAGGCAGGAAGGGTGTAGAAGTGCCCGGTAGGCAGGAAGGGGGTAGAAGTGCCCGGTAGGCAGGAAGGGGGTAGAAGTGTCCTGTAGGCAGGAAGGGGGTAGAAGTGTCCTGTAGGCAGGAAGGGGGTAGAAGTGCCCTGTAGACAGGAAGGGGGTAGAAGTGCCCTGTAGGCAGGAAGGGGGTAGAAGTGTCCTGTAGGCAGGAAGGGGGTAGAAGTGCCCTGTAGACAGGAAGGGGGTAGAAGTGCCCTGTAGGCAGGAAGGGGGTAGAAGTGCCCTGTAGGCAGGAAGGGGGTAGAAGTGCCCGGTAGGCAGGAAGGGGGTAGAAGTGCCCTGTAGGCAGGAAGGGGGTAGAAGTGCCCTGTAGGCGAGGGGTTAATGAGCCTTATTGCATAAATTACAGAAATCAGGGTCATCATAACACGGCCTTTTTTCCACTTTATACAGACTCCAAATTGTTAAAACTGGGAGGTTCTCCAATAATCATCCATGATAAGAATATGTAGCCAAGATCATAATATATTCCTCTCCATAGTTATATATTTTTTCTCTTTCTATGTAACTATGGAGAGGAATATATATTATGATCTTGGCTACCATTCTTATCATGGATGATTATTGGAGGAACCTTCAGGTCTTAACAATTTGGAGTCTGTATAAAGTAGAAAAAAGGCCGTGTTCTGATGACCCTGATTTCTGGAATTTATGCAATAAGGCTCATTACAGGCTATGTTCTGGTGAGTGCGCACCTAAGAGGGGTGTATGAGAAGCACAGCACGTGGTTTATTTATTTCTGCACCAGGAGTCACAAAGGATTCACATAGTGGAAGTTTTTTTTGGACAATTTTTTTTGTGGACAATTTTTTTTTTTTGTCATTCATTATTGATTACACTAGAGATATATATTTATGGTGTTTTGTGGGAACTATTATAACATATATAATTTGTTTATTTTTTGTCACATATAATTTATGTCACTTAATATTTGTGTAAATAAGTTTGCACATAGAGATCATCAAAAGGAATTAGTGTGACACACACATATACTGTATATATATATATATATATATATATATATATATATAGTGTGTGCCGCTAATTATCACTAATATTAGGAGTGGTATTTTTTGGAATAAGTCCTCCATATTTATAGTTGTAGTATGGGGAGACCCTCATGACTGTTGCTCGATGTTCTGAGGCTTGTACCCAATGCATCCACCTGAACCTCCATCAGAAAGAGGAGTCATGGCTCCAGATTCCAGATGTGTGCCTATAAAACCTGCATAGAGAATTGGGGGGGTTCTGGTCCCCCCACCATGGTCACATGTCACTGCAATGTGCTGAGATCTTACCAGGCAGACATGGACACTCCCCATCAGCTGCATGGAGAAATAGGAGAAGGGGAGACTTCAATCTACAGAGGGTTGGTGGGATGATGGTGTCGGGGAGGATCTGCTACACTAATAACTCTCTTAGTTATTATTTTATACATTTCAGAGGTTTGTCAGGACTAATCACTTCCCTCATCTTATTTCCAGACAAACTGAAGAAGATGACACACAACAGATTATCAGGTTAGTAGGACATCAACTTTTCATATGGAATCTCTTCTGGATAAACATTTTGTTCTGTTGTAGTCTGGATCAGTGGTGGAACTACCAGGGTCACAAAGATTGTACTAGCAGCTTGAGTCACATTGATTAGGATGGCACCCACTGGAATAAATGTGTTATGATTTGTTATGTGACTTTGTGTCATAAGTCAGTGATAAGTGGCAGCAGTGTGAACCGGGGCTTATAAAAGGCCCAATGATAGGAGTTAGTGGAAAATGCCCCAAGACCAATAGAAAGGACCCCAAGGCCAATAGAAAGGGCCCCAGTGGTCAGGGGGACCCTTCATGGTTTCTCTTTGCTCCTCTGGTCTGGATGGTGTGTCCATAGATTGGATGCTTCCACAATCCTCCAGTATTTCATGAGATATATTTTGTTACGGTTCCACTCTTTGGGTTTCTAGTTAGAATATAATATTCCCAACTCTGTTGTATAAATACTACTTCATGTGTGTATGAGGAATAAAATATTTTCCTTTCTCTCATAAAGACTTCAGAAAGGAACACAAAGTGTCTATGAAAGAGGCATTCCAGAAGATTGAAGAATATAATTCCTGTAGGGGGGAGACTGTTCACCTACAGAAAAGATACATCAAGTTACCAATGAGAAAAGGACCCCAGAAAAAAAAGGGGAAAGAACAAGAACTAAAGAGTTCAGGCAGAAGACATCTACAGACCATGGAGAAAAGACCTTCTGATGGATCCTCCCCAACCACAATCCAGGCCCTCTTTGACCCTGATGAAGTTGGTTGTATCCCTAAGATTGTGGTGTTAGAAGGACCTGCTGGGATTGGGAAAACAATGACCTCCAAGAAGATCATGCTGGACTGGGCCTCTGGGAATCTCTACCAAGACAAGTTTGACTTTCTGTTTTATCTGAGCTGTAGAGAAATCAACACCATCCCTGGAAACATAAGCCTTGTGGGACTTTTATCCAGAGCCTGCGGACTAGAGAGTTCATATGACCTGGTGTCTCTTCTAGAGGATCCTGAAAGTCAAAGAAAACTTCTCTTTCTAGTTGATGGGTTTGATGAGCTGAGATGGACTCTGGAGGAGAAATCTGAGGTTTGTCATGACGTTTTAAAAGAAAACCACAAGGAAATAATTCTCCAAAGATTGCTCAGGAGACAGGTTCTCCCACATTCTTCTCTGATCATCACCACGAGGTCCCTGGCCATGGAGAAACTTAACACATTCATTGATGATCCTCACAATGTGGAAATCCAGGGATTTACAAGAGACGATCGAGAGGAATATGTCCATCAATTCTTTGGAAATAAGGAAGATGCAGACAAGGTTCTCGGTATAATAAAAGACAATGAAGTTCTGTACACCATGTGTGCCGTCCCCATCACATGCTGGATTGTCTGCACTGTAATGAAACTAGAAATAGAAAAAGATTTGGGTGTAATTCAGTGTAAAACGACAACTTCAATTTACCTTCTCTACCTGGAGGTTCTAATAACCCATCACAGCAAGGAGCAGTCTGTACGCAGGAAACAAACCTGTCTGAAGAAGCTGTGTGCTCTGGCCAATCAGGGAGTTCTGCAGCAACAAATCTTATTTGAGAAGAAAGATCTAGAAAGACATGGACTTTCTCTGTCTGAGGTGGAGTCTGTATTTCTGAATGAGAACATCTTTCATTGGGACGTCCGCACCCAGACCTGCTACAGCTTCATCCACCTGAGTGTACAGGAGTTCCTTGCTGCTCTGTATTATGGGCTGGATGATTGGTTGGGATTTATGAAAGGTACTTTCCTCCCGGAGATCTGTGAAGGGGAATCACTCCGTGACTTCAGTTCAGATTACTCACATTTATCATTAGCTGTACAATTCCTGTTTGGTCTCCTAAATAAAAATCAGGTGAAGACATTCTCAGAGATCACAGGAATCAACATCTCACTCCGAGCCAGACCTGCCATGATGAAATGGGCCATGAAGGACATTGATCGGCATCTCTATCCTCTGGCATTTTTCTGTCTGTATGAGACTCAGGATGAGGACTTCATTAGGAGCGTCATGTCTGGTTGTTCAAGTCTGAAGTTGTGGGGTTCATCTACTGATCGCTTCTTGATGAGAAGTAATTATTCCAAGCAGCTGAGCTATTGCTTGAAGGCTTTGAAGAGAGGAACTTTACAGTCTTTATCTTTTGTGTGGCTCACTGTGGATCTGGAGTGGCAGAAAATGCTGTCTCCATTCCTACACAGGTGTCAGAAGGTCGGGTAAGTGAGTGTGAGGATATCCTAACTGAATGTAGAGAATGGGCAGGAACCTGCATACAGTATAACGGGGATTATCAGACATGTTCTCCATCTACCACACGTGTTAGAAGTCCTGGGAACTCATTCTCTCCTCAGTCCTCTGCCCTGGTTCACACTGGTGGGATCTTTCCAGCGACATTCTGGTGACATGTAAAGTCGCAGGTGAAATTAAAACACACAGATTTTAAGGGGTTCTCTCTTAATTGCTGCGACTTCTGAGGCAGTGCTTTATTTACCCCTCACCTCTCCTCCCTGGTCATCCTTGTCTAACAATGTCCTCTCAAGCACATCCCATCCACACCTGATTGTAGCAGAAACGCATGTGCCCGCTCACATTTTTCTGCGGATTGCAGCAAAACGCATCAAAAACGCACTGACGCACAAATGTCCCAATCTGAATTGAAGAAAAAGAGAGAAGGGAAAATTAACTGGAATGTATAAAAATAAAATGCATCGGAATGCGTCAAAAACTGCATTTGTTATGCTTTTTGCGGCATTCCTGTGCAGTTCTGTGCGGAGGAAATGCGGCGTGTTCTGCTTTTTTCTGCGACTGGAATGCACTGGAACTGCAAGCGCTGATGTGAACTATGACATTGACCACCATGTAACCTACTTTCTGTGCATTTTGGATGCAGATGAAAAGTAACTGAAACGCATGGAGTGTGAACCGTCCCTCAATCTGCTTCCTTTCTGTTCTTCTTTCTTCAGCTCATCTCTGCAACCCTGCCTGCCCATTGGCTTGTGTGGCATCAGTGTCATGTGTTTCCATGACAACAGCAACCTGCCTCCACTTTGTCCTGCCTGGCACTGACATCATGCGTTTCCATGACACCAGTGACCTGCCTCCAGCTCATCCTGCCCGTTGCTGATGTCATGCATTTCCATTACACCAGCAACCTGCCTGCCACTGACATTATGCATTTCCATGACACCGGAGACCTGACTCCGCCTCGTCCTGCCCAGCACTGACATCATGCGTTTCCATGATATTGGCGTCCGGTGCAGGAATTACTTTGAGCGCATGCGTGAGCAGTAAACTTGCATGGTGCATGTGCAGGTGACATGCGTCACCATGACACTGTGGGCGGCTGCACCAATAGGACCACTGTAGGTGTGTCCTCCTCGCAAGTCATGTGACAATAGGAGACCCCGCCCCCCACATCTCTCAGCAACAGCTTTCAGCTTCTGTTGGGGACATTTCTGCTGCTGGTCATTGTTTCCATAATCCAGCGCTGCTTTCAGCTGACACTTTGCTCCAATCCGAGGAGGACTATGATATCATGTGACCACAATGTCTATATCCCGGGAATGAGGGTGATGTCATCTGATTATTGCTTTATGCTTGATTCATTTTCATAGATTAACCCCTCCCCCTCCAGACGATTCCCCCCTCCCCCTCCAAAGGATTCCACCCCCCCCTCTTCCTGACCGCACCCAAATGAAATTTCCATCCTTTTTTCCCCCACAAATAGAGTTTTCTTTCAGTGGTATTTGATCCCCTGTGCTGTTTTTATTTTTTGTGCTATAAGCAAAAGAAAAATGAAAGTTTTGAGAAACAAAACAGTATTTTTTACTTCTTGCTATAAAACACGTCCAGTAAAAAAATTGCTGCTCCGTGTCCCCCGCTCCGTGTCCCCCGCTCCGTGTCTCCCGCTCCGTGTCTCCCGCTCCGTGTCCCCCGCTCTGTGTCTTTGCTGAGAAATCCCAATACGTGTAAATTAATTGGTTTACGTGAAAGTTATAGCATTTACAAATGGCGGGATAGATAATGGGATATTATATTTTTTACTAGTAATGGCGGCGATCAGCAACTTATAGCGGGACTGCGGCGGACATTCTGACACTGGGGGGGAACTGACTTGGGGTCACTGACATCTCCAGTGACACCAATACAGTGATCAGTGCTAATAAAAAGCCCCAACACTGTACTAATGGCACTGGGCAGGAAGGGGTTAACATGAGGGATGATCAAAGATTTAACTGTGCTGGGAGTATTACTAGGGGGCAGAATGTGTGTTGCTTGGGGGTGGGGTGTGTTACTAGGGGGCAGAATGTGTGTTACTTGGGGGTGGGGTGTGCTACTAGGGGGCAGAATGTGTTACTTGGGGGTGGGGTGTGTGTTACTAGGGGCAGGATGTGTGTTACTTGGGCGTGGGGTGTGTGTTACTAGGGGGTGGGGTGTGTGTTACTGGGGGGTGGGGTGTATGTTACTAGGGGGCAGGATGTGTGTTACTAGGAGGTGGGGTGTGTGTTACTAGGGGGCGGGGTGTGTGTTACTAGGGGGAGGGGTGTGTGTTACTATTGGGTGGGGGGGTGTTACTAGGGGGCAAGGTGTGTGTTTCTAGGAGGTGGGGAGTTGTTCTAAGGGATGGGGTGTGTGTTACTAGAGGGTGTGGTGTGTGTTTCTAGGGGGTGGGGGTGTTACTAGGGGGTGGGAGGTGTTACTAGGGGCTGGTTGTGAGTTGCTAGGGGGTGGGGGGTGTTACTAGGGGGTGGGGGGTGTTACAAGGGACGGGTTGTGAGTTACTAGGGGGTGGGGGGGTGTTACTAAGGGGTGGGGGTATGTTACTAGGGGGTGGGGTGTGTGTTACTAGGGGTGTGTTGTGAGTTGCTAGGTGGTGTGGGATGTTACTAGGCATGGGATGTTAGTAGGGGGTGGGGGTGTGTTACTAGTGGTGGGGGTGTGTTACTAGGGGGTGGGATGTGTGTTACTAGGGGGTGGGTTGTGTTACTTGGGGGCGGGTGTATGTTATTAAGGTGCGGGGTGTGTTACTAGGGGTAGGGGGTGTGTTACTAGAGGGTGGGTGTTATTAGGGGGGCGGGTGAGTGTCATTAGGGGGTGGGATGTGTGTTACTAGGGGGTGGGGGATGTTACTAGGGGGTGGGGACAGAACACACAAAACAGATGGCAAACACACAAAGCTTTGTTAAAGAAAATGACAGTCACTGAATTGGGATCTGCAGGGGGTGTGGCAGTACCCGGTATGGGGAAGTAGCAAGGAGAGGACTCAAACTAATTGTAGCCCAGCCCCAGGGGCAAGGTTAGAGTCTCTACAACAGGGAAACTGGGATAGAGTACAGGAACAGTTCAGGGGGTAACACAGGGGAGCATACACTCATGGCTCCGGCAGGGATGCCCAGTTCACAGCAGATGGCAGTCAGGGGGGTGAGCCTTCTCAGCCCACAGCAGAGGGTCCTAGCAGCAGGGACCAGGCTTGATTCTCCAGCAAGCAGTATGCCAGCACTCCTGGGTGCAAAGCAGGGGCAGTATAACAGCAAGTACTTGCCCTGAGTCCTGAGTATGCATAGCATAGTCAGTGGGTAATAATCCTCCCAGGCCTGGGCTAATGCAGGGTGTCAGCGGGTAGCAATTCTCCCCCAAATCCAGGGTAATTGCAAAGTGGCAACTGGCGTATCTCTCCCCCAAATCCTAGGTACTTGCAGAGTTGCAGCTGGCATTATTTCTCCTCCCAAATCCCTGGGGTAATTGCAGGGTGGCCATGAGAGTCTCGCCACAGCAGAGACCTCTCTGTGCCTTGGCAGCGGAACAAATGATCGGGGAGCCCGGTATCAGCCTTCTTAAGCTGATGCAAGACGCTCCCTTGTCGTCCTGGTAACCGTGGGCGACGTGCCTCATCGCCCGGCAACGAGGCACGCCCCCCTGGACACGGGCCGCGCTCTCGAGAGCACGGCCTTTGTCCGGTGGTATCCACAAGCACTGGAACTTTTGTGCCCGTGCTGCAGATGCTGGGCTCACTGCCTCGGCCCGGAACATCCCCGCGGGAGGTTCGCACCTCTCCACGGAGAGGTATGAACCTCACTGTGGGGAAACCATCTTCTTCCCCCTGGCCGAGCCGGATGGGGAGAAGATAGTGACAGGGGTGACAGAAGTCACACCTCTTGTCCTTGGCGGAGGGGGGTGATTAAGGAGCGGGCCGGGGGGGGAAGCATAAGCAATGGAATGTGGATGAATTGCTTATGGGCTGACAGAAATGTGATTTAGGGAATATTGGTACTAAACATAAACCGTGACAATAGGGGTTGGGGTGTGTGTTACTAGGGGGTGGGGAGGTATTACTAGGGGTGGGGTGTGTTGCTAGGGGGAGGGGTGTGTGTTACTAGGGGGTGGGTGGATGTTTCTAAGGGGTGGGGTGTGTTACTAGGGGGCGGGGTGTGTGTTACTATGGAGCAGGGTGTGTGTTGCTAGGGGGTGGGGCATGTGTAACTAGGGGGCTAGTGTGTGTTATTAGGGTGCGGGATGTGTTACTAGGGGGTGGGGGATGTTATTAGGGGGTGGGGGTGTGTTACTAGGGGCTGGGGAATGTTATTAGGGGGTGGGGGGTGTATTACTAGGGGGTGGGGTATGTGTTACTAGGGGGTGGGGTATGTGTTACTAGGGGGGGGTGTTACCATGAATGGCTGCATGGGTAGGGCGTGTGTGTGGCTCACGTATACACCCCATACTCGGAACTTCAAAGTCCCGTGTATACATACATGATTTTGCGCCCCGTGCCGCCCTGTAGCAGTATATCGGACATACGGAGGCGGGGAAGCGGTTATAATGTTTCTGGTTACATTGATTGGAATGTATTATTGGAGGGAACATGATATCATGGGGCGGGGCCATTTTCCTTCTCTCTGATTGGTGGATGGTTTTCTCCAGTCTCTGTCCCTGATGAAGGGGTCCTGCGTGACTCGGAAACGTCTCCTTGCTGGAACTATGTGATGGATCAGTAAAACGTTTGGAACCGTATTGGTGATCCTCGGTGTGCTGGTGACATTCTCCCTCGCTGATTCTGTTGGCTTCCAGCCGACGGTCGCTGCCCCGCCCACTTATACACACCGCCATTTGTAACGCAGGAACGTGTGCGTTTGGATTGGACACTCGCATTCTGAAACAACATGCCACACCCCATGACTGAAATGTTCTAGAGTGACTTTGGGGCGCTTGTTGCACGCAGGGCAGCCCATTCAGGTGAAGGTCATGCGTGTTTATTCTTGAAAACATGCCAAACATGCAAGTGAGAACATGCATGTCTGCTATGCTCAGCTGTGAATAGAATGTGCTTGGGAGGAAGTTATTCGACATGACCAGGGAGGAGAGGTGAGGGTTAAACAACAACAACCCTGACCCATCAAAGTCACTTTGGAAGGCTTCTTCTCAGTAAAGTGGCCCTGAAGTGGCCCCTGGTCACCGGGAAGTTGGAGAGCAAAGTGGAGCTGGAAGTCGCTGCGACTTTCATGTCAGGAGAGTGAGAACCAGAGCTAAATGGAGGATCCACAGATATCACCTGATACAGGACTTCTGGGAGAATCCCACCATTTACATCGGATTACCCTTTCCCTGCCCCTCCCCCAGTTATACCATTCATCACACACGATCACATGTCACCCAATGTAACGTACATGTAAGATTTGAGTGGATAGGATATGATCAGTAGCAAGATGTAATCGTAAACATAGTGCATTCACATGTGACATAAATGTAAAGATTTGATTGGATTAGATGTAGATTCAGCCCTTGTCATTACAGATGTGTGTTCAGTCACAGATACTCAGACAATTAGCATCAATTAGTCTGAAAAGCCCAGCTTCCTGGAGGTGACACCTTTTGTGATAAACAGGTTGTCACCTTCTGGGAAAACCAGTTTGAGAGGAGATGCCAGCAGACAGGGTGTGTGCCTGACATTGAAAGCTAAAGATATATTCATTCATCAAAAGAAGTATGTTTAATCTCTCATAAAAGCTGAAAAATTAGTTGCAGAGAGATGAACGTACTCCCTTCTTGAAGGGCATTCTGTAGGCTACATCTGCATATAAAAATCATATTTGTGGAGTGGGGAGAATGCCAGGAAAATGCAGGGAATGGTTAGGTGGCGCTGGGTTGTGACAGTCGAATGGTGTTTGGTATTGTCGCGATTGGACTGATGTGCTGGTGCCGGAAATCCAATCCCTGACTTGGTGTTTAGGCCAGCCTTGGCCCGATTGAACTTGGGCAGGTCAGCACACAGTACATCCTGTGAGCAGGTCAGGACCACCCCTCCGGGTCAATTGGCCGAGGACTAATGTCCCACCTATTTCCATATCCCCATAAAAGGAGTACCCGGACATTGGGACATTTGTAATTCGTGCGGAGCTGGTCGATCGACTAACCGATTGCTGAATCTCTGACTTGCTCCAGTCGTAGGGTAAAGTTGTATTCTGTCTTTTATTCCCTTTTATTTTATAGTGAATAGTCATTTGTGTGTCTTCTTCTATTTTTTGTATTTCTGTAACTTTTTATATTTTGTACATATGTTATGCCCCGCCCACTTTGGGAAATTACATCTTAACATTAATTAGTGACTTCTGTGTATTTAAGCTCGGGCTCATATCTCTGGAGAGATTAGATTGGAGAGATTAGATTGGATTAGATTGTATTGTATTTTAGTGCCTTTAAACACTCGGTCAGCTCATGGCCAATCTGTATGCAACTGCACTGTGTGTGGGCAGATTGTAAAGGTAACATATTGGCCAGATGGAGATCTGTGTTTGTGTGTGTGGGGGCTGTGTCCCAGCAGACCAATCTGCGGATAAACTGCTGGGTGGTGGCAGGCTACCTTTTGTGGTGTGTCTGGTGTGGGGGTGAGGACAGTGGAAGAGTGATTAACACCGGGGTTAAAGCTGTAGGATAACTGGAGGGACTCTAGAAGGGTGCAATTACTAAGCTGCTCCTCAACTCTAATCAGGGCACCAGATTGTATGTAAGATTTGTATCTGCCAGTGTGTGGTCGAGCAGCTGGCTTGGAGTGGAGTCTCCCTCTGGTGGTGGCCAGAGGTAGTACGGGCTGTGAAAAGTTATCAGGGCTGATCTTATATAGGGTTTTATATATTCAAAGTTAGGTCCCCTTTATTCCCTCTTACCCCAAGTCACGGCCACACGTGCGCGCCTCGGTTAGCTAGTCGCTGTGGGAGTGGTGTGTGGGGGATCCGTGACACCCACATGTACCCCATCCCCCAAAACTCTACATGTACTTGTAGCAGAGGATCTGGAGGAGAAAAAGATGGTCTTTGTGTGAAGGATTTACAACTTGTGCCGAAGTCACCAAAATTCCCGGCAATGTTTGTAATATGTGTGAGATGTCAGCTTCCATCTGTGGCTTTTCACAGGGTGAATGTAACATTCCCTGACATTCCATCCTAAGAGAACATCGTCCTAAGAACATTCGACCAGAATGGCGAATACTGTGTGGAAGAGCTGAGCTCCGTGTATGGAGATTCCTGAGCTCCCCACTGGCAGTGTCATGGATCCCAAACTGCAGAGGGAACCGCCATACCGAATCCAGGAGATCGATCTCTGTACATTGTATGTCCTGTATAGGAGATCGATCTCTGTACATTGTATGTTCTGTATAGGAGATCAATCTCTGTACATTGTATGTCCTCTATAGGAGATCAATCTCTGTACATTGTATGTCCTCTATAGGAGATCGATCTCTGTACATTGTATGTTCTGTATAGGAGATCGATCTCTGTACATTGTATGTTCTGTATAGGAGATCGATCTCTGTACATTGTATGTTCTGTATAGGAGATCGATCTCCGTACATTGTACGTCCTGTATAGGAGATCGATCTCTGTACATTGTATGTCCTGTATAGGAGATCAATGTCTGTACATTGTATGTTCTGTATAGGAGATCGATCTCTGTACATTGTACGTCCTGTATAGGAGATCGATCTCTGTACATTGTATGTTCTGTATAGGAGATCGATCTCTGTACATTGTATGTTCTGTATAGGAGATCGATCTCCGTACATTGTACGTCCTGTATAGGAGATCGATCTCTGTACATTGTATGTTCTGTATAGGAGATCGATCTCTGTAGTAGACGATTCAGTACACTTAATATTTATGTCTTCTGACCATCAGCTCCATCTAGTGGCCATAATGCAGTATTTTCCGGATTCACTCTCTTCTTATGACTGGAGATAAAATCTTCTCTAACTCTTCAGGTTGAATGTAATTGGGACGATTTCCTCTTCTGATCGAATGTTAGGGAATGTCACATTCACCCTATAAAAGGCAACATTTCACACAGATTCCACACATCACAGAGATGATTTGTGACTTTTGTGTGAATATTGAGCCATTCACAGGGCCCTTCTATAAATCGCCCCGACAATGATTTCTAGGGCACACACACCATCCAATCTCCAATCTCTCCATTAAATCCAGTATAAAGGACGAGGCTGTGTGGAGATAATAAATCACAAATCTGTCCAAAGGTCGATCTCTTGTGAAATGGTGAGAAACTCGGCCGGAAGGTTCCCTCTTCATTCCCCCTTTTCCTATCTTCCAATATACAGCACAGACCCCCAACATGAAAGGATGATAGCGGGGGTCTTGTTATTATCAGGACACATATAGAGGGTTCCCCTAAACCTGTATGGGGGGAGATGAGTGGGGGAGGGGAATGATGACTGCAATCCCTCCCATCTCACTTCATAGCCCCCAGTATTGGGATATTATGTCCCATCAATAGATTCTATGACCTCCCCAGTGTGTCTGCACCTCGTAGAGGTTGTCCAGTGTTCAGCAGTGGTGCCGACTGACCTATCACCCTCCTCCTGCCGGGTCAGGTGTGAACTGCCAGTCATTCATTGGTGGACAGGAATGGGTGTGTCCAGCCAATGGAGATCTGGGGGAGGGAAATGATTCCAGGGGTGTGACATCATCACCCCAACTTTGGAGGGACCAATTGTCTGCAGAAGTGGGCGGAGATGGGAATGTCTGGACTGCATTGTATATGGTAACCAAAGTGGTGTTCCAGGATTTCCCAGAATGTGTTGATGAATGGAACCTCTTGTGTAGGTAGTCCGGAGATCCTGTATATACAGTACATATATATATATATCAGGGACATCGAACGTTATGTCTAGAGTGTGACTTCAAAGATCGGTCATAGCCACCAATGACATCAGGACCAGCATGAGAGTGTAGAGCCGGAGGGAAGGCAGCCATGTGGGAGGGAAATGTTGGGTGTTACATTGTTGTCGTGTTGTCAGAGGTCATACATTCCTGGTGGTAATTATTGTCTCATCGTTGGTTTAGGTTTCATATATGTATTATTTCCAGTAAAGATTGTCCGGGAGAGGACAGAGCAGAAGAAGATGAAGTGTCCTCCTCCTCAGAAGAAGAAAAATATGAATTGTCCATCTATAGGGAACATAAAATGTATCCTGCTGATCTTTCCTTTCTGATGAACCCGGAGAGTAACATTCAGACATTACGGTAAGTGAGATCTGTGATCCTGCAGTGATCGGGAAATGTGACGTCTTGTGATTGTTCCCGTCTTTCGGTGTTTCCTGATATCTCTGGGTGTCCTCCATCCTCACCGATGTAGAATCTTCCATCACCTTCCTCTTCTCATGTCTTCTCCTCTCTGAGGGAATCTTTCTCTCTGTGATCTCATCCATGGGATTTGGGGTTCTCCTTGAAGTAGACCTGTGAGCAGGCTTTGTACATATGGAATGAACATCCCTATCCATACCAAGCAGGAAATAGGATCCAATACAAACCCTTAGGGCTCGTTCTCACGTGTGATTCTGAAGGAGGAAGCAATGCTCACTAACACTCCTCTGGCATGATGACGTCTTTTCATTGTGTTTATGAATGCTGGATAAATAAATAACACTCACTATTGCCGTGTCGTCGCTCTCACTATGGCCGCATCATCGCTCTCACTATTGCTCTCCTGCCCCCTGGAGGACAGACCTCCCAGTCTGAGGATAGTCCCGGCTTGGTGACTTGTTCCCAGATCAGTGTTCTTTGTCGGGGTCACAATATCTGGGGATACTCGGGTCATTAATGGTTTCTGATAAATAGCATGTAATATATACTCACATAGAACCACAATATATGGCTTCTAGAATGCACAGAGCGCCCGGCCATCCTCCTCTCCTTCATAATGACAGTATAGCAGCAGCTCTCCTCGTGTATCCGACAGGCGTGATGACGTCTCCACCTTAGAGGTTACGTCCTATGCTGGGCTTCATCGTGTCTGTTTGTGCTGAAACACATGTTGTTTGTTTGAAAAGTGTAAATATTACCACTTTAGGTTTAGAGAGTCTCACTTCTAGTGCTGCACAGCTATCTTTACATCTATCCTGTAAGGAAGGTGTCACTGCACATCACCAATCATAACTAGCCAACCACAAGGTAGGTTTTTTGCAAGTGCATAGGTTGCTAAAGTTTGGGTGGTCTCACTCATCATGCTGCAAAATTACTCACTTTGAAGATATCTTGTTTATATTGTTTTTATAACATTGTAATATTCCTGTATATTTGTGTTGTGCACACATTGATTGTTTAACCGCTCCACCTCCAGAAGCTTTTACCCCCTTCCTGATCAGGACATAGTTTGCTATTCATCACTGTGCTACTTCACCTGGTAATTCCACGGTCATGTAACGCTGTACCCAAATGAAATTTATATCATTTTTTCAGACAAATAGAGCTTTCTTTTGGTGGTATTTCATCTCCACTGGGTTTTTTTTTGTGATCTAGATTATAAAATCTTAAAATAAAAAAAAAACAATATTTTCTACTTTCTGTTATATAAAAAAAAAATCAAATAAACTAAAATTTGTCATAAATTTTGTCCAAAATATATTCTGTTACATGACTTTGATACAATAAATCCCAGTAATTGTATATTAATTGGTTTGTGTGAAAGTTATAGCGTCTACAGACTGTGGTATACATACTGGAATTTACGCAGCTTTTACTTACTGACTGCCCATCACATTTCTTGAGGCACTAAAATGCCGGGCAGTACAACCCCCCAAATGACCCCTTTTCAGAAAGTAGACACCCCAAGATATTTGCTGAGAGGCATGTTGAGTCCATGGAAGATATCATTTTTTCCACAAGTTTTTGGAAAATTACAATTGTTCTCCTTTTTACACAAAGTTGTCACTTAAATGATATATTAAGAATATTATATTACTAGATGAGAATAGTGCTGCGCTGCCCCTAGTGACCAAAAAAGAAACTAATAATAAATAAACACCCCCCTGAGCATCAAACTCAATGTGTAAATGAATAAATCTGTGAAATAAATCAGTCAATAGTAAATAAGAAAAGTGTCTGAGCCACTAAATCTAAATATATGAAATGTGTTGCCTTCACAGGCTAATTGAATTAAAGTTACTTATATGGGACATGTAGTGTACCACGGCCATCTAGTGGCAAACATGTATGGCAGTTCTCCTCTGGATATGTAAGCTCTCAGACAGGAAGTGACTCTTGGTTTAGGAAGCTCGTCAGCCATTTTAGACTTCTATTCACTGGGGATGCAGTGTGCTTGCTTCTCTCCCAAGGGGCTTGAGACATCATCAAAAGGTGAAAAGGTGTAGCGCAACAAGCCTGGAGATAGGAGTCACTGCACAGGCAGTGAAAAGGTGAAGCGCAACAAGCCTGGAGATAGGAGTCACTTCACAGACAGAATGAGTCTAAGATCAGGAAGACAGTATAAGGCTGAAGATCAGCCACCCGGGACACATCAAGGCAGGGAGAGCATGCCAAGTGTCCAGCAAGATGATGCACGCTCACACTCGTCTAGATCAGCAAGGTCCAGTCAGATTTCATCAGCAAGTGCCCTTTTAGCCAGAGCTCGCGCCAAAGCAGAGGCAGCTCGTGTTCAGCTAGAATTCGCTGAGAAAGAGGCCACCGTTATGAAAGAAAGGGCTGAGAAAGAGGCCACCATTATAAAAGAAAAATTAGAACAAGAAGCAAAGTTGCATATTCTTCAGCGGCAGTGTGCAGCCGCTGCAGCAGAGGCCGCAGCTTATGCCGAAATGGAACGGTATGGAAGTGGGTCTATCCACGAAGGCCCATATGTGCCTGAGAAACCCCTCTCCTCAGTAGAACGCACAAGGGAGTATGTCCAAGAACATTCAAGCAGCAATGCAACAAAACAGTTCCCCAATCCAGAGTCAGCTGAATCTAAACCAAGACCAGCAGAATCCCTGAGTGTACAAAAACAAACCAATCCAGAGTCAGCTGAATCTAAACCAAGACCAGCAGAACCCCTGAGCGTACGAAAACAAACCGATGAGGCCAGCAGTACCAGAGCGATTAAAAATGAATCCTTAGTACAGCAATCCAAACACCAGAGTACACAAGATGTCACTAAATATCTTATCCGTAAAGAAATGGTTAATTCGGGCTTTCTCAAGTTTGATGACTGCCCTGAGAATTACTGGGCATGGAAGTCTTCTGTTCTGTATGCAGTCAAAGACTTAGGCTTATCAGCAGCCGAGATGCTGGACCTGATGATAAAATGGCTTGGGACGGAGTCAGCAGAACATGCAAGAAGGATGCGCAGGGTACATATATTTAACCCTCCAGCAGGACTTGATATGGCCTGGCAAAGGCTAGAGGAAAGATATGGATCACCAGAGGCAATTGAAGGTGCTCTAATGAAAAGACTTGAGTCTTTCCCCAAGCTAAACAGCAAAGACAACTTGAAACTGCAAGAGCTGGGTGATATTCTTTGGGAAGTCCAGTGTGCCAAAGAAGAAGGCTATTTAAGAGGACTTGCACATTTAGATACCGCCAGCGGTACTAAGCCAATAGTGGAGAAACTACCTCACAACCTGCAAGAAAAATGGGTGAGTGTTGGAGCCAAATACAAAGAAGAATATGATGTCCCCTTCCCCCCTTTCTTTGTGTTTTCTAGATTTGTACAGCAGCAAGCAAGGATCCGGTGTGATCCCAGCTTTTCCTTCATCACCAGCAGTCAACTGCCAAAGGCAGAAAAGCCACTTCGATCCTACAATAGGACTTCAGTGATCGCCCACAAGACAACGGTTCCCTCTGAGGACCCAGGCTGTCCAAGCAGCTACAAGGTAAACACCTTTGAAGGTCCTGACAGACTTTGCCCACTTCATAAAAAGCCCCATCCTCTAAACAAGTGCAAAGGGTTCAAAAGTAAACCCATCAAGGAAAGGATAGCCTTTCTTAGACAAAACGGCATCTGCTTCAAGTGTTGTGGATCCACTAAGCATCTAGCAAAAGACTGCAAAATACAAGCGGATTGCTCAGAATGTGGCAGTAACAGACACATCACAGCTTTACACCCTGATACATTGCATCAACCACTAGAGGTCGCTGAAGAGCAGAAAGATGAGGGCAGGGAGCAAAAGGATAATTCAGCACCCCCAGTAATGTCCAAATGCACTGAAATCTGTGGCGACAGTACAAGTCCACGCTCATGTGCCAAGATCTGCCTAGCAACAGTGTACCCCACAGGGAAAAAGGAGAAGGCAGTTAAGATGTATGTAGTTCTGGATGAACAGAGTAACAGGTCACTGGCAAGGTCAGACTTTTTCAATGCCTTCAACATTACATCAAGTGCTATCCCATACACCCTAAAGACATGTGCAGGAATGATAGAAACTTCAGGAAGAAGAGCTACTGACTTTACTATTGAGTCTCTTGACAAGAGAGTCCATCTCTCACTTCCCATTTTGATAGAGTGTGATTTGATACCGGATGATAAAACAGAGATCCCTTCACCAGAAGTAGCCCGTCATCATCCTCATCTCAATTCAATA
Source organism: Staurois parvus (assembly GCF_062004578.1). NCBI lineage: Eukaryota > Metazoa > Chordata > Amphibia > Anura > Ranidae > Staurois > Staurois parvus. The sequence goes on along the minus strand of NW_028318308.1, from coordinate 1,399,844 downwards.
TCTCACCTTATTCCAGCTATCCAGACAGATGCCTCTATTCTTCTACTTCTTGGGAGAGACATTCTACAAGTACATAAGGTACGCCAACAAATTAATGGGCCCTTTAATGCCCCCTATGCCCAAAGACTTGACCTAGGGTGGGTCATAGTAGGAGAAGTTTGTCTAGGAGCAGTACATCGGCCTGACAGTGTCAATACGTCAAAGACATCTGTGCTACTGAATGGACGCACATCCCTTCTAAGTCCATGCCAAAACAGCTTTGTTGTGAAAGAAACCCTTAACATCCCAAAACCATACTGTGACTTTCCTTCTATAGAGACATTAGTAGTGGCATGGAGTCTGACACTTTAGGGAACTCAGTATTCCAGAGAACAAAAGATGACGACAAACAAGCAATGTCTATAGATGATCGAGCTTTTCTCCATATCATGGATAAAGAGACTTTCCGAGATGAAAACAACAATTGGGTAGCTCCCTTACCCTTTCGCACACCAAGGTGTTACTTACCCAGTAACAGAGAGCAGGCTTTGAAGCGCCTGAACACACTATGTAAAACCTTACAAAGAAAGCCTGAAGTGAAAAAAAGACTTTACAGAATTCATCAAAAGGATGCTTGATAATAATCATGCTGAAGTAGCACCGTCACTGGATGAAGGTAAAGAACACTGGTATCTGCCAATGTTTGGCGTTTACCATCCCCACAAGCCAGACCAAATAAGAGTTGTGTTCGATTCCAGTGCTCAACATGGAGGTGTTTCATTGAATGATGTACTACTGAGTGGCCCAGATCTAAATAACACACTTCTGGGTGTCCTCTTACCCTTCAGGAAAGAGCCTATCGCTTTCACAGGTGATGTGCAACAGATGTTTTATTGTTTCCTAGTGAGAGAGGACCATCGTGACTACCTGCGTTTCCTGTGGTACAAGGATAACGACGTAGCTAAAGAGGTGACAGAGTACAGAATGAGAGTACATGTTTTTGGTAACAGCCCGTCTCCTGCTGTTGCCATATACTGCATGCGCAAAGCTGCCCACAAAGGTGCAGAATGTTATGGTCAAGATGCCAAACACTTTGTGATGAGACATTTCTATGTAGACGATGGACTTGCTTCAGCTAACACACCTGAAGGAGCAGTCGACATTCTCAACAAAGCAAAACAGATGCTGGCGGAGTCTAATCTGCGACTACATAAGATTGCCTCTAACAGCAAACAAGTCATGGAAGCTTTCACCGCAGAAGATAGAGCTAAAGATCTCAAAGACCTGTGCCTGGGAACAGACACCCTTCCTTCACAGAAGAGTTTAGGCCTAAGCTGGGATCTACATAAAGACTGCTTTGTGTTTCAGGTTTCTTTAGCAGAAAAGCCATTCACAAGAAGAGGGATCCTATCCACTGTGAACAGTCTTTATGATCCTCTCGGGTTTGTAGCACCAGTCACCATAAAAGGTAAGGCCTTAGTTTGTGAACTGTCAAGTGGAGAAAGTGAGTGGGATGCCTTACTTCCACAAGGGAGACTCCATGAGTGGGTCCAATGGACAGAGTCTTTACAAGCTTTACAATGTCTTCAAATATCCAGATGTTATGTTCCTGTTTCATTGTCACAGGCCTGCAAGAGAGAACTATACATCTTTTCAGATGCCTCCGTTATAGCAATAGGTGCAGTCGCTTACTTGAAGGTAATCGATGCAGGAAATTTCTGTCATGTTGGATTCGTAATGGGAAAATCCAAACTGAGCCCTAGGCCGGCACATACAATTCCACGCCTAGAGTTATGTGCAGCTGTACTAGCGGTTGAACTGAATGAGCTAGTGAGAGACGAGATAGACCTGAGCCTAGATGCTGTGAAATTCTTTACAGACAGTAAAACAGTTTTAGGCTATATCTGCAACACTACAAAGAGATTCTTCTTGTATGTCTCCAATCGGGTGAATAGGATCAGACAAACAACCTGTCCAGAGCAGTGGTTCTACGTACCCTCAGAACAAAATCCTGCAGATTATGCTACCAGGCCTACACAGATAGCTTGCCTTCAGAACTCTATATGGTTCTCCGGTCCACCTTTTCTGTATCAGACAGCTGTAGATACTCCTGATGACAACAATATTTATCCTTTAGTGGATCCTGAAGCTGATCCTGAAATTAGGTCAGAAGTAGTAAACTTCAGTGCTAAAGCCTTTGACACCAGACTACGGCCGCATTGTATCGAAAGATTTTCCAACTGGAAGAGACTAAGCAGGGTTATAGCAAAATTAATTCATGTTGCCAAAAGCTTCCAAAAGAAAACTAATGATGATCAACCCGGAAGCTGGGGAGTTTTCCATGAAAGAGTCAGTTTAGAAGAACTTTCACAGGCCAAAACAGTTATAATTTCTTCTGTACAACACGCATGTTTCAGACAAGAATATGACTGTATTGAACAACAAAGGACACTTCCAAAACAAAGCCGTCTTACAAAACTGAGTCCCTTTGTAGATCAAGATGGACTATTGAGAGTAGGTGGCCGTTTATCCCTTGCCACGCTGCCAGATGAGGAGAAGCATCCTGTCATCATTCCTCATGATCATCACATTGCTACATTGATCGTAAGATATTATCACAACCAGATAGTTCACCAAGGGCGCCACATAACAGAAGGTGCAATCAGAGCTGCAGGTTTCTGGATTCTTGGTGGAAAACGTTTAGTGTCTGCAATCATTCACAAATGTGTCATGTGCCGTAAGCTCAGAGGGAGATTGGAAAGCCAAAAGATGGCAGAGTTGCCTAAAGATAGAGTCAATCCTGAACCTCCCTTCACTAGTGTGGGTGTTGATGTGTTTGGCCCCTGGGCAGTTGTAACACGACGAACTAGAGGAGGCAGTGCTGACAGCAAACGCTGGGCTGTTCTTTTCACATGTCTTTCTACAAGAGCAGTGCATATAGAATTGGTTGAGTCCATGTCAGCACCCAGTTTCATCAATGCTCTAAGAAGATTCTTTTCTGTTCATGGTCCAGCTAAGTTGATTCGCTCTGATAGAGGTACTAATTTTGTAGGAGCATGCAAAGAGCTGCATATATGCTCAAATGATGCAGAACTTCTAGACTATCTTCAAGACAAAGGATGCACATGGATCTTTAACACTCCACACTCATCTCACATGGGAGGTGCTTGGGAGAGATTAATAGGTGTAGCTAGGCGCAGTTTAGATGCAATGTTACTCCAAGCTAAACCTACTCGTTTGACTCATGAGACTTTGAGTACTTTCATGGCAGAAGTTATGGCTATCATTAATGCAAGACCTTTGGTACCACTATCTACAGATCCTGATAATCCTACAGTTCTTATGCCTGCCATGCTCTTGACCCAAAAGGTAGACTCTTTATCGGCCCCTTATGGAGACTTTAGTACAACAGAACTTCATGTAAAGCAATGGAAACAAGTCCAATGCCTGGCTGATATGTTTTGGAAGAGATGGAGGAGAGAATACCTGTGTACCTTACAAAGTCGCAAGAAATGGACTGAGACCAGTCCCAACGTCAAAGATGGAAATGTTGTTTTATTGAAAGATTGTCAAGAAAGCAGAAACAACTGGCCTGTGGGAATTGTCACAAATACATTGCCAAGTAAAGATGGTAATTAGAGATGAGCGAATCGAACCAGGCGAACCGGAATTCGATACGAATTTCAGGAAAAATTTGATTCGCGGCGAATCCGAATATTTGCCTACTTCGGGTGCGCGAATCGGATTTTTCCCGATCAGCCGGCAAAAGTGTCCCTGCAGAGAGCTCCGCTATTTCTGACATTTCTCTGACAGTTCCTTCACATGTACAGCGGTTGAAACATTGTATCTATTAGTTTCCATTTAGGATACAGATGTTTTTATTCGGAAACAGATGTTTCAACCGCTGTACATGTGAAGGAGCTGTCAGAGAACTGTCAGAAATAGAGGAACTCTGCAGATACACTTTTTGCCGGTTTGGAATTCTTATTTTCATCCTACTTCTTCTTCATCCTCATCCTCATCCTCAGAAGAAGAAGAGGATGAGGATGAGGATGAAGAAGAAGAAGAAGTAGGATGAAAATAAGAATAATTCCAAACCGGCAAAAAGTGTATCTGCAGAGCTCCTCTAAGTGTATCTGCAGAATAGAGGAGCTCTGCAGATACACTTTTTGCCGGCTTGGAATTATTCTTATTTTCATCCTACTTCTTCTTCCTCTTCATCCTCATCCTCATCTTCTTCTTCTTCTGAGGATGAGGATGAAGAAGAAGAAGAAGTAGGATGAAAATAAGAATAATTCCAAGCCGGCAAAAAGTGTATCTGCAGAGCTCCTCTAAGTGTATCTGCAGAATGTCATTTATGGAAACAAATAGATACAATGTTTCAACCGCTGTATGGAGTGAATGTCCCAGAACTGTCAGAAATAGACAGAAACTGTCACAGAACTGTCCTTCTTCTCATCCTTCTCCTTCTTCTCATCCTTCTCCTTCTTCTCATCCTTCTCCTTCTTCTCATCCTTCTTCTCATCCTTCTCCTTCTTCTCATCCTTCTCCTTCTCCTTCTTCTCATCCTTCTCCTTCTTCTCATCCTTCTTCTCATCCTTCTCCTTCTTCTCATCCTTCTTCTCATCCTTCTCCTTCTTCTCATCCTTCTTCTCATCCTTCTCCTTCTTCTCATCCTTCTCCTTCTTCTCATCCTTCTTCTCATCCTTCTTCTCATCCTTCTCCTTCTTCTCATCCTTCTCCTTCTTCTCATCCTTCTCCTTCTCCTTCTTCTCATCCTTCTCCTTCTTCTCATCCTTCTCCTTCTCCTTCTTCTCATCCTTCTCCTTCTCCTTCTTCTCAACCTTCTCCTTCTCCTTCTTCTCATCCTTCTCCTTCTCCTTCTTCTCATCCTTCTCCTTCTCCTTCTTCTCAACCTTCTCCTTCTCCTTCTTCTCATCCTTCTCCTTCTCCTTCTTCTCATCCTTCTCCTTCTTCTCATCCTTCTCCTTCTTCTCATCCTTCTCCTTCTTCTCATCCTTCTCCTTCTTCTCATCCTTCTTCTCATCCTTCTTCTCATCCTTCTCCTTCTTCTCATCCTTCTCCTTCTTCTCATCCTTCTTCTCATCCTTCTCCTTCTTCTCATCCTTCTCCTTCTCCTTCTTCTCATCCTTCTCCTTCTTCTCATCCTTCTCCTTCTCCTTCTTCTCATCCTTCTCCTTCTTCTCATCCTTCTCCTTCTCCATCTTCTCATCCTTCTCCTTCTCCTTCTTCTCATCCTTCTCCTTCTCCTTCTCATCCTTCTCCTTCTTCTCATCCTTCTCCTTCTTCTCATCCTTCTCCTTCTTCTCATCCTTCTCCTTCTTCTCATCCTTCTCCTTCTCCTTCTTCTCATCCTTCTCCTTCTCCTTCTCATCCTTCTCCTTCTTCTCATCCTTCTCCTTCTCCTTCTCCTTCCTCATCTCCAAGGGCATTTAAATTAAAGGTACAGTGTTCTGCACTAATTTAAAGGCTCTCTGAAGCCTAGAAACCCTTTTTATAAGTTAACTTCGTAGCGAATAAATTCGCATCGAATCAAATTTCTTCCTGAAATTCGCCGAATCAGCCGAATCGAATTTTTGAATAATTCGCTCATCTCTAATGGTAATGTCAGAAAGGTTGAAGTCAAAGTGACAAAACAAGGGACTGCTAAAGTGTATACTAGACCAGTTTCAGATGTCATTGTTCTCCTTTGAATAGCATTTCTGTTGTGTAGCTGGCACAATACATAGCAGAGAGCTCCTCACTGATAGCATTCAGGCGAGACATTCGCCATTGAGTTAAATTCCATCCTGTGGATTACAATTGGGGTTGGAGATAGTTTGGCCTTGGGCGGCTACTCCAATCCGAAGATGGGTTTATGGACTAAACTATTTCTTCATGTGGGCCATAAGCTTGAAGTACCATAGCTAAAAGACCCTGATATGTTGTGGACTCATGTTTTAGTTTATGTTACCAATCTAGGCCGGAATGTATTTTCTTATGTGTTTTCCCTGTACAGTAGATATGCATGGGCAGTGATATAATATATTATATCAGGCAGGGAGTGTGTTGCCTTCACAGGCTAATTGAATTAAAGTTACTTATATGGGACATGTAGTGTACCACGGCCATCTAGTGGCAAACATGTATGGCAGTTCTCCTCTGGATATGTAAGCTCTCAGACAGGAAATGACTCTTGGTTTAGGAAGCTCGTCAGCCATTTTAGACTTCTATTCACTGGGGATGCAGTGTGCTTGCTTCTCTCCCAAGGGGCTTGAGACATCATCACCTGTAAGTGCCTTTCTTCTGTGTCATCTGTCATGTATGTTACACTAGTTATTCTATGTATACTGATATGCTGTTATTGTATTGTGTTTCAGTTTCACCTATAAAATAAAGTTGGATTCTTTGGTAGACAACACAAGCAGTGGGCTTCTGTTTGCTGGAGATTCTGACAAGGGTTTAGCTGTCCGTTTAGAGCCACACATAGTCAGTGTTTTGAGAACGGAACATGAAACATATCAAAAATAAACCATATTCAAGTAGCAATAAATGCCTGGCCAACCTACAATAAACACCCGGCTGAGCTGAAGAACATAGTGTAAGAACCAACAAGAACAGTAATAAATACGTGAAATGTATATCAGGAATAAAACACGATTACGATATCAGTAAACACCCAGTCGAGCTATAATAAATGCACGGCTGAGCTATAATAAACAAGGAAGTGTTGGCCACGAAGTGGAGGAATAAGAGAGATGTCTACATCCTGTTCACCATCCACAATGACACCTCGGTGGAAATTCATGGAAGACGCACTCCCATCCAATAACCTGAATGCATCCACGATTATAGTCGGTTCATGGGGGGGGATTTAAATGATCAGATTCTACAGCCCTATTTTTCAGCAAGAAAGTCCCTCTACTGGTATAAAAAAGCTGCAGTTTATTTTTTCCATTTGGCCATTTGCAATGCGTTTTGTCATCTATGAAAACTCAACGGAAAGACCCACCACCTTCCTCAAATATATAGAAGAAATGATCACTGCCCTGATCTACCAGCAAGGATCCCCCCAGAAAACATTCACTCTGATTGTGTGAGCAGACTTCACCAGCAACATTTACCAGAAAACATTCCACCCGCAGAATCAGGAAGAAGAAAGTTGGGTATGCAACAGAAGAGGAGTTAGGAGACCCCAGTGTTCATTGTCCCCAATGTCCCTCCCAACCGGGCCTATACATCAGAGACTGCTTCCAACATTATCACACGTCACTAAAATATTAGTTCCCCTTATTTTTACCACCCTGCCATTTCTCAGTTTGTAAAATCCATGCTGATCATTTGTCTACAGCCTTGATGGACCATGCCTTTGCCTTCCACGTTGACTGACCCTGGCCTGGTTACCGACTATGCCTCTGCCTGCCGTCTGGATTGTTTCTAAATCACGTTTCTGCCTTCCACCTGCACTGACCTCGGCCTGTTAATCCACCATGTTTTTTGCCTGCCGCTTGAACTGATCTCTTGCCATGCTACTGTAGTAATGGGTGCAAGATAACACCAGGGTCTCACATATGTGAGGGGCTTCAGAGTAGAGAGAACCAGTTTTTGGTTGTCACCGGTGATAGGACTGATGTCTGTCTGTAGCCAACCTATCCTCGCTCCTCTTTAGCACCGGATCCGGGGAGATAAAGCCATTGACACAGAAGTGTTGTAAGCCGTATTTCTGAAGTTTAATCCGATGTGTTAGGGGTAATATACAGAAACAAAATAGACGTCTCTTAGTCAAGATAACCAATAAAGCATTACACTCTTATCAGTATAGTTACGTGAAAACAGAAACTACAGAAGCTGAGGGGCCCCATATAAGATATTTCCCTTTACACAGAAATGAGAGCAAATTCCTGAGAAACAAAACCTAAGCTGTTCCATATCTAACATGGAGGCATTATATAGAATGGATGCCAGTTTAACCACTTGCTGAATGACGGCTTCACTGCGGCTGGCCAGTTATGGGAATGTGTCATATGACATCCTCCCAGAACACGCCCTCCCGCGCGCCCCCGGCAATCTTTTACCAATCACAGCGGCCTTTTACCATGTGATCAGCCGTGTCCAATGACACAGCAGATCACCCGCAAATACAGCTGCCAGTTATCGACTGCACTTTCCTCACACTTTCAAAGCATGAGGAAAGTACTGCCGATAACCAGCAATTGTCAGAGGGGGGATCGGCACCAATCATCAGGGCACTGATGATCAGTGCCCTGATGATTGGTGCCCAGCAGTGCCACCCACCTGTGCCCATCAATGATCACCAGTGCCCTTCAGTGCTGTCCAGCAGTGCCGCCAGTCAGTGCCATCAGTCAGTGTCACCCATTAGTGCCCATCAGTGCCAGCTCAACAGTGCCACTTATCAGTGCTGCCTATCAGTGCAGCCTCATCAACGCACATCAGTGAGGGAGAAAAATTAACTGTTTGCAAAATTTTATAATAGAAACAAAGGAAAACCTTTTTTTTTCAAATGTTTTGCTTTTTTTTCTTTATAGCGCAAACCCCCCCCCCCCCCCCAGTGGCGAGTAAATACCACCAAAAGAAAGCTCTATTTGTGTGAAAAAAGATAGAAATTTCATATGGGTACAATGTTGCATGACCGCACAATTGTCATTCAAAGTGCGACAGTGCTGAAAGCTGAAAATTGGGCTGGGCAGAAAGGGGGTATAAGTGCCCGGTAAGGAAGGGGTTAAAGATACATCTCCTTACAACCGGGATTTGTACTTCCAGGATCAGGGTCTGTTAGTCCTGAAGCTTCGAAGTGATTGGGTAGGATAAAGCCTCTACCCCTGTGGCCGGGTCTTACCTGACAGAGGCCTTAAGCCTGATGTTCCCTCCTGCTGCCTGGACCAATACTGTGCTGACCATATCTCTGCCTGCTGCCTGTATGGACCCAGGACTTTTTATGGACCATGTTTCTGCCTGCTACCTGAACCAGTACTTTGGCTGTGCTGACCATATCTCTGCCTGCTGCCTGTAATGACCCAGGACTTTTTTGGACTATGCTCCTACCTGCTGCCTGGACACCAAGTCCCAAACTATGTTGCCACTTCTTCCCATGTAGTCTGGGCATCTGGGGGACTCCACGTGACTATCTTTTCCCTCATAAATCTGGAAATGACATGTATAGCCTGTTGCCATATCGCAGGTCTTCATTTTTTTTCCAAAAAAGTTTATTGAAAAAAATACAGATTGACACAAGAAAATGTGCAAGTGAAGTGTACATAAGACATGTGGCAATGCATATATCAAACAAAAGAAAATGAAGTCCAATGCAAGAATGATCAATGTGGATGAACTAGACCATGACAGGGTTGTGCCTGTAATATTCAGGTATTCTTATCAAACAGCTGAAATAAAGAGGTGCCGGGCCTCCTATAGTGATGTCTCGAAGTGTGGATCTGTAGAGGAAAGGAGGATATATATGACGTCTAAGCAGAAGTCAATGCTACAGGTCTGAGATGTTGGAGGTATCTGAGTGTGAATGTGGGAGTAAATTGTTGTGGGAACCGCTAATGGAGAGAGGGAGATGATGCTGTCAGTATACCTAATGTTCTTCTGAATGATTATCTAAAACTTGTACAAGTATATGAGAGGAGAAGAAGAGGAGAAAAGAGAAAAGCGAGAAAGAAGGAAAGAGAGCGAGAAAGAGAAAAAAAAAAAGAAAGGGGAAGGGGGAGGGGAGGGAAGCGCATGGGAAGGTTAAAGTAAGGGAAGGAGTGACTACCAAAATTGTTTTATCATGAATGCGGACAATAGCGGATGCGTTTGGAGTTTAAACTGTCATCAGTGTCAAGTGATTGTGGGTTGAACACGGGGGGAGTATGATGACCGCCAACGGGTCAGATGTAACTGAGTAACACCATCAGGAAGTCTAAGTCAATTCAGACAGATTGGTCCATGAGGGATCGATATGCAGGGGTAGTCAGAAAGTGGGTCCAACAGGCCCATATGTGGGAGAATTTTGTAGGGGTGTCGAGTGCAGTCGCAATCAGTTCTTCCATGTCCGCCATTTTACCCACTTGGATAAGCCAATCACGTATGGAGGGGAGGGCGTGTGGAGCCCCATAGAACAGGAATACAGAGTCTGGCTGCGTTGACCATATGCATGGCTAAGGATTTGAAGTACTGTCCCCTGGGAAGGGAAGAGTGGTGGAGGAGGAATTGAGCCTGAGAGAGAGCTAATGGTAAGGTAGTTACGGACACCACTAGCCTATGGACCTCTTGCCAAAATGGTTGAAGAACCAGGCAAGACCACCAGCTGTGGAGAAATGACCCATCTGAAGTCCCGCATTTTCAACAACTGTTGGGAAAGGAGGGTTTGAAACAATGAATTCTCCAGGGGGTTCGGTACCATCTAGAGGCTATTTTGTAGCCGTTTTCCTGTATCGAGACATTGAGGGAACATTTATGAGAGTACTTAAATACCAGGTCCCAGTCTGAGTCCGATAGGTTAGCTTCATGATCTCTATTCCAGGCCCGACATGAGGGAAGGGAGTTATACTAGGAGGGGGGAGATCAGATGTTTTCGTGGTTCAGCCTTCGCGCATATAGATTCAAAAGGAGTAAGAGAACGGATCCAGTTATGAGGGGGTTTATGTTTAAGCAGATAGTGTCTTATCTGGAAATATGCCTAGAAAGGGAATTCGCGAATACCCAGGCTTTCAAGCAGTTCTCGGAGTGTTTTCACTTTGCCTTTGTGGAGAAAATGTTTCACTAAGATCTGTTTATGTGGCCATTGTTTAAATAAAAAGTCTTTGTGCATTCCGGGGGGGACGTCAGGGTTGAGGCGGATGGAGGTTAGGGGGTTGGGTGTTTCAGAGATGGATGCAGATTTACAAGCCGAGCGGAAAATTTTTAAAGTAGGCCCCACCAAAGGGTGAGTGAGAAGAACATGAGGCGTGTGCTCCGGTAGAAGCCAAGGGATCGAAGCCAGGGGTAAGGGTGAGCATGCATTTTCTATGAGAGTATAAAAAATACAGTGAGCGCTCCAATGGTCAGCAGCTGAACATTCAAGGAAAACAAATAAAAGTCCCAAATATATATATAAAGAAAATGCAGCGCTGTGTGATGTTACTATATTGTGGGCAGATATAAATAATAAATGAAACCAAAGCAAATGAATAAATGAATAAATAAATCAATAAATAAATCACAGTCCAGTAATGGTGCTCGCTGATTCCCAGTGCAAAAGTTAGAAATGCGCACTAACCAGAAACGTATTAATAATACGCATGTGTATATGATATCATGGAGATTCCCCTCTCTTTTCTGGTCTGGTAATGGGCAGGATCTGAAGATAGTAGAGATGAAATGCCCTCGTGTGGCGAAATGGAGGTCCAGCAGGTCACAGAAATCCTTACAGAAGTGTGTGAAGTAGAAAATTCCTCCTCTCAAAGGCTGGTGCAGGGATCAATCTGGGTCTGCTGAAGCTGAAAAGGCTCATCGCAGAAGACACAGGAAAGAACCCATAGTGTAGTAGGTTGATGAAAATGATTTTATTCAAGAAAAACAGGAGTGCTCAGAAAAAAACTCACAATGGTGCCAGGTTTAATCAAATGACTGACCCTTTAAAATTAAAGATGACTGCCGGGCCTCCACGTGGCACCGGCGGCATAGTGTCAATGGCGTCCTGGGCTCCACCTGACGCGTTTTGTGCGCACGCACTTCTTCAGAGGTAGAGCTGAGGGGATGGAGTGGGATGTAACGTTCAGAGGGTGAAGACCAGGATGATGGGAATGGGTGCAACATGAGTGGGAGGCTACCAGTCAGGGAGCATTGCTACACTTTGTATATAAGAAGTGCTAGGGCGCATATAGGACGAATGCGTTAGAAAGGACAGCCTATGCTAAGGTGAAATCAAGACTGGTAAGGGACTCATCACTAAGAGTAGAGTGGTGAAGGGCCCTTTCAAATATTACAGGCAAACCGTATCACGAGGCAGAAGTATAACGAGTCAACAATAGCAATACAGGTGAAATCATGACAGAAACAGGCAAAATACTAATAAGCCCCCGGTCAACAAACAGCAACCGTCTAAGCTCCTTAGGATCAAAACCAGTCATTTTACCTAAGAATATAAAAAGGGCTAAATAATATACATAAAGAAAAAAAAAAAAAAACACAAATGTAGTATCTGAAGCCCTCAGTGTAGCAGAGGGGATGAGCATTACCTCTCTCAGATTGGCATAATAGAGGGGACGAGGAGGCGGAGGGAGAATGCATATGGGGGTGGTCGAAGGCACAAGAACCCTCAGGTTAACCTCGTCAGCCAGGTTAGGAAGTAGAGACGGGCCAGAGAGAGACATGACTCCAGTCAGGATGGTCTAGCAAGTGGCGGGGAGAGGTGATGCTCATCCACAAAGCTAAACTCTGTATACAGTAATAGCTGCTACAATCCCCTAAAAGGCTGCTACCTGTCCCAGCATTCAGTATCCTTGTCCCCTCAAACTACCCCCCAGGAGAGATATGGGGCCTCTGTCACATTCCCACATAGAGTATACTTTACGAATTAGGCAGAGGTCTCTTCCGAAGGATCAAGATGGGCCGAGCATTCCGAAGCATGCAGGGGGTGAGCAGTATACTTCTGAACAGTCTCATGCGAGCAGCAGGACGTCTTCAGAGATGTGAGGGCGAAGTTCAGGTATTGCAAGGAAGACAAGGCTCAAGGATGGTGATCGTCCAGGATGCGTTCGGATGGTAAGAGGATATAGGAGGCTGGGAAAAGGTACGGATCGAGAACCAACTGGAGTCAGAGGACCTGCTTTGGGATGCGGAGTACTTGGTGATGGTAACCGAGGTGGAGCCATGAAACTGTTCCCCATCATGGGAGGTTGAGCCGATTGGAGTGTGGTCAATGCTCGTCAGGCAGGGAAGAAGTGTAGAGGCCCGATAATTGCATACAGGTCAAAGACTGTAGGTGAATCCCATGGAGCATTGGCTACAATCTTGGCGGGTAAGTAGTATGTGCAGCAAAGAATAAGTCCAACGAGCATTGATCAGTGAGTGCGTGAATATCTGGAACTCTCGGGGCAAAATGGTGAGAAAATGTGCAAAACAGTGGCAGAACGTAGTCACTCGGCAAAGTGTGCACCGGAAAGTCAGTATTGAGTGAGGATCATAGACTATTAGATTTTGTGCCGTGGCTTCCTGTGCGCCGGAGAGGCCGTCGGGCTGAAGGTGGCTGTTGAGCCCCCTGTGGGGATCTCGGAGGAGTCGATGGAGACATCCGACCCCTACGATGAGATTGACCGTGCCAATCCATAGCGCTGTCCTCAGATCCCAAATCCTGAGCTGGTGGCAATCTCATGGAGCTGTACCAATCAGGCAGGTCGATCAGTGGGATGTCCATGGAGGTACAGAAAGATGGCAATTCTTCAGGGGTTTGCAAGTTGTAGGAACATCCGTTAGCTTGTACAGGGAGGCAGAAGGGAAACCTCCATCTGTAAGGAATGTTACGTGATCGGAGTGTATCCAAAAGGGGGCATAACCGTTGTCGTAGGGTAATGCTGGAGAAGTCCTGAAATAGTTGTATTTCTGCTCCCCCATATAAAAGATGCCTTCTGTCTCTAGCACATCTGAGGATATCCTCTTTGAGTGGAAAACTTACAAGGCAGCAAACAATATCCCTGGGTGGGTCTGCGTCTCCCCTCCTTGGGCGGATCGCTCTGTGCACACATTCTATGTCAATTGGGGTTGCTGGCGGTCGACCAAGGAGATCATTAAATATGGTCATTACCGCTTTGGGAATATCGGTAGTTTCCACTGATTCTGGGAGACCATGGATTCTAATGTCATGTCTGCAGCCACAGTTGTCTAAATCCTCAATATGCCTGTAAAATTCCCTGATAGTAGAAGCGTGTATCGCTGATTTTTGCTATATATATCAAGTATGGCGGACCCGTTTTGCCTGGAGGCGGATTCCACCTGATCCAATCGTGAACCCATTGCCCGTATATCCTCACGCAAATCACCAAAAATCGTGAAGCCATTGCCCGTATATCCTCACGCAAATCACCAAGAGCGGCAGTGAGTGTAGCAGTCAGGGTGGCCTTGATGTCCGTGGCCACAGCCTGAAGATCCCTTAAGGACAGGGACTGGAAGGCAGAAGGGATGTCATTCTGGGGCATTGTATCCGGAGCAGCGTGCATGGCAGAGCAGGAGGAATTAGCCATGTCAGCGGCTCTAGAGGGAGGAGGGAGGGAGATGCAGAGGGAGGAGGAGATAGCTGAGGCCCCTCTCTTTGCTGCTGGGAGAGGAAGAGCTCCTGTATATGTCTCCCCTGCACACCCTGGCCCCGTGGGGATCGTGATCTGGCACCGGATGATGTCTGGTCCGTCTTCCCCATTGTGAGACAGCCCTCTCTCATCCAGCTCCTCTGCGTGGCGGAGAAGAGGGTTCCGGCCGGGGGGAGCTCTCAAGCTAAGCGGCCATCTTCCAGCCGCGGCAGACCACGCCCCCCCTCATAGGTCTTCTACATATTGACCCCAGATCTGGCACTCTTGTTGGGGAGATTCTGTTTGAATGCAAGGAGGCCAGAAAAATTAATGAGGGACTCATCTAGGCAGAAGTTTTGTTGGGGAGTATAGACATCATAAGGTGATTTACGAGGGAATACAATCAATTTCTGTCTGTTTGTAGCCCAACCTGTCCTCGTTTATCTCTTACCACCAGATCCGGGGAAATAAAGCTCTCCACACAGAAGTGTAAAAGAAGTATTTCTAAAGGTTTAATACAAAGCAAGAGAAGATATACAGAAACACAACAGGTGTTTCTAAATCAGGATAACCAATGAAACATTCTACTCTTCTCAGTTGTCACGTACCTGATGAGAGACTGAATTTACGAGGTCGGCCTCACTTGTGTCGCTAATCCTGAGCCCGCTGAGGTTGGAACAGAGGGCGTCTAAGGACCAGGGGAACAAGAGCGCCAGAGTTTCGCTTGCGGCTCTTGCAGATGCTGACCTTGACAAGCAGGATATCCTCTGATTTGGGTACTGTGGAGATAGACCAGGCAGGTACAGTGGATTGCCAGATGCACAGCAGAGCCAGGTATGTAGCCAGGACACAGAACTGGAACTGAGTCGTAGGATAGCCAGGGTTATAACAATCGGGCAGCACGGTACGGGATCAGGAGGAAATGCCAGAGTCAGGAACAGAGCCAAAGTCAGGAACAGGGGGGGCAGGAGAGTACTCAGAGTTGGGTCAGGAACAATCGCACAGGAAACAAGCAGGACACAGGGGGAGCTGAAGACCAGTCAGCACTGCATCATCCTCAAGGTGCTCTTTAAATAGCCCGCCCAGTGCCAACAGGTGCGCCTGGGTCCTAGTGCCTGCCCGGCATCGTCATTGGTGACAGGCGCGCCTGGGTCCTAGTGCCCTCCTGCCTGTATGCCTTGTCGGGATCCTGCGCATGTGCAGATTCATGTGCTGCGGTGATCTTCTTGTTCCCTTACATTGCCCCCCCCCCCCTTATGGGCAGCCTACGGATGCCCACTAGGGCTCGTTTCTCAGGATGACGATGGAGGTAGACTTGAATTATTCGTGGGGCATGGACATTAGTGGACGGTTCCCAGGAGTTATCTTCAGGTCCATAACCCTTCCACTTGATGAGGAACTGGGTCTGTCCACCCCTCTTCCTATAGCTCAAGCTAGCCTCCACTTCGTATTCTTTATTTCCATCCACCAACAGTGGAGCAGGTGCCTCAGAATTCTGGTTGGGGAACCCACTTGAGACATGTGGTTTCAGTAAAGAGCAATGAAATACCGGGTGGATCTTTAGGTTAGCTGGTAGTTCCAATTCAAATGCTACAGGATTGACCTTTCTCTTGACGGAAAATGGAAAATGGTCCCAGGTATCTCGGACCCAGCTTTTTGGATGGATAATTTAATTTCAATTTAATTTCCACAGCCAGACTTTATCCCCTTGTTTAAGTTTCAAGTTGCCCCATCTCTTTCTATGAAAAAACTTTTTGTTACTCTCTTGGGCCTCAGAAATTGTTTCTTGTAAAATTTTGCTGTTCCTCCTGAGAAACTCCATCCTTTCTTCTACCGCCGAGACAGCGGCCTCCACTGGTATTTCTGGAAGAAAGGAGGGGTGGTATCCGTAGTTAGAGTAAAAGGGGGATTGAGTGGATGGAATTATTATATGCGAACTCTGCTAGAGGAAGGAGTGATGCCCAGTCATCCTGTGAATATGAGGAGAAGCATTGGAGATATTGCTCCAGCATTTGATTTGTCCTCTTCATTTGTCCATTTGTTTGAGGATGATAAGCAGAGGAGAAGCGTAACTCGATCTCTAATGCCTCACACAGAGCCTTCCAAACTTTAGATGTAAATTGTACCCCTCGATCCCATAAAATATTTAAGGGAACACCATGAAGCCTTACAATTTCCCTGATGAAAGCAGAAGCTGTTTCTGTAGCGGAAAGAGTCCCTTTCAAGGGAATGAAGTGGGCCATCTTGGACAAACGATCAACTACCACTAAAATAGTGGTGAACTCCTCAGATGGGGGAGTTCCACAATAAAATCCATGGAGATCATGCTCCAAAGTTTTTCTGGTACAGGCACGGATTCCAGCAGGCCCCAAGTTTTGGCTTTATCAGACTTATTCCTCAGACAAACTGTGCACGATTTCACATAGTCCTGGCAATCTCTTGCTGCATTAGGCCACCAAAGGAGTGAGATACTAACTCTGATGTTTTGCAATTCCAAAGTGACCTGCTAAGGGGTGGTCATGACATCTCTGGAGAATAAGTGCTCAAAGTCCTTTGGGCACAAAGATCTGTCCTTTGTGGAAGTACAGGCCATCCTTAAATTGTAGATTTATATTTGGAGGAGGTGGGAGATTGTCCATGGCTTCTTGTATTTGAGTTACAAGATCCATTTGCAGAAGTAGAAAGTTCTTGGCTGGCAAGATTGTATCAGGTTCAGACTGTACAACTGGGTCAGGAAATATGCGGGAGAGTGCATCGGGTTTACCATTTTTTGAACCCAGACGGTAGGTCAGATGGAACACGAAGCGTGAGAAAAATAGTGCCCACCTAGCTTGTCGTGGCCTGAGTAGTTTTGCAGTTCTCAGGTACTCTAGATTTTTGTGATCGGTAAAGATGAGAATAGGATGGGCTGCTCCCTCTAGTAAATAGCGCCATTCTTCCAATGTTGCTTTGATGGCTAGTAATTCCCTGTCTCCCACATTGTAATTTCTTTCAGAAATGTTCAATTTCCAGGGGGAAGAAGGCAACTAGAGATGAGCGAATTATTCAAAAATTCGATTCGACTGATTCGGCGAATTCGTGGAAAAAATTTGATTCGAGTCGAATATATTCGCTGCGAATTTAACTTATAAAAGGGTGTTTCTAGGCTTCAGAGAGCCTTTATATTAGTGCAGAACACTGTACCTTTAATTTAAATGCCCTTGGAGTCTGCTGGGGAAGAGAAATAATGCTGTCAGTCAGTATGACATGCAGATGAGTGCCGTCGATCTTAGAATCACCGCACACTTCACTCATTTGGGCAGTCACGGGGCCAAAACCAGAGTGTGGAGCCACAGTGTGGCGGTGGAGGCAGCAGCAATGGGAGGCCATACAGCACCCTATGACAAAATGGAACCCAGCAGCAGTGTGAGGAGACCTGAAAGTGGCACATGGCAGAGTGTGGCGATGGAGACAGCAGCAATGGGAGGCCGTACAGGGACCCATGACACACTCTGGACCTGGCAGCAGCATGAGGAGGCGGTACAGGGGCCCATGACAGATTACGGGCCTGGCAGCAGCATGAGGAGTCGGTACGGGGGCCCATGGCAGATTACGGGCCTGGCAGCAGCAATGGGAGGCCGTACAGGGACCCATGACACACTCTGGACCTGGCAGCAGCATGAGGAGGCGTTACGGGGGCCCATGGCAGATTACGGGCCTGGCAGCAGCAATGGGAGGCCCGTAATCTGTCAGCACCCTATGACAAAATGGAACCCACCAGCAGTGTGAGGAGACCTGAAAGTGGCACATGTTTGGGGCATGATTCATGGCGGATTTAGTCAGTTGTGTCAGGAACTGGTGGTTTGAAATCCAGACTAATCCACGCCTGATTCATTTTCACAAACGTGAGTCTCTCCACACTTTGGGTGGACAGTCGTGTCCTCCGCAGAGTTACAATACCTCCTGCCGCACTAAACACGCGCTCCGATGCCACGCTACTGGCCGGGCATGACAGCCTTTCAAGGGCAAATTCAGCTAGTTGGGGCCAAAGGTCAAGTTTCGTTGCCCAGTAGTCAAGGGGATTGTCTACCTCGGTTGGCAGGGTGCTGTCCAAGTAGGCCCAAGCCTGTTGTTTGAGGTCCTGCTCCAGGTCCACCTGATGCTGCTGCTGCTGCTGCGGCTGGTTAGTAGTTTCCTCACTGCGCTGGTGAAGAAAGCTACTCATCATCGACTGCAGACTGAGGCAGCCGCTGCTGGTGGAGCTGCCACTGCTCCTACCACCCCACCCCTCCCCTGCTGCCATGGCAGCGGAACGCGAGCGCACAGGGCCCACAGTGTCTGAGGATGGACGTTGGCGCAGAAAGGCAGAGACCAACTGACTACATAGGTGGTTTTTATAGTACGTTATTTTGGCCTCCCTCTCAGCAGGTGTGAAAAAGGCCACCATTTTTGAATGGTAGCGAGGGTCCAACAAGGTGGACAGCCAAAAGTCATCCCTCTGTCTGATGGTTATTATTCGGCTGTCGCTACGCAAGCAAGCGAGCATGCTATGGGCCATTTGTGCCAAGGAATGCGAGGGACTCCCTGCCTCCATCTCCACAGCATACTGCCACGGTGCGTCTGGGTCCTCTGTCTCCTCCTCCTCCTCTACCAGATGCTCCTGCTCCTCCACTCCTGTCCGCTGAGTGGAAAAACCACCCATTTCACTCAATAATTCCTGAGCACCACTGTCCTCCTCTACCTCCTCCTCTTCTTCCTGTCCTGCCCCCACAGGGGTCATGTGGCGTTGAGATCTGTGCGCCACGTCTACCGCACCCTGACCAGCCATTGTTAACAGCATTTGTCCCAGGACGTGCAACAGAGGAATGACGTCGTTCATCCCATAGTCCTGCCGACTCACGAATAGCGTGGCCTCCTCAAAGGGCCTGAGCAAGCGGCAGGTGTCACGCATGAGCTGCCAATGGCTGACATCTAAGTTACACAGGGGAGTACCTTTATCCGCTTGTAACATCAGGAAATCGGTGATGGCTTTTCGCTGTTCGTAAAGGCGGTCTAACATATGTAGGGTTGAATTCCACCTTGTTGCAACGTCGCAGATCAGGCGATGCTGTGGAATTCCGTTCTGCCGCTGCAGCTCAAGGAGGGTGTGCTTTGCGGTGTAGGAATGGCTGAAATGCATGCAAAGTTTACGTGACATTTTAAGGATGTCTTGCAGTGGGATGGTGGATTTTAGGAACCGCTTGACAACCAGATTGAACACGTGAGCCATGCATGGCGCATGGCACAACCTTCCTTGACGCAGAGCAGACACCATGTTCTTTCCGTTGTCGGTCAACATGGTTCCGATTTTCAGTTTGCGCGGAGACAGCCATCTGTCGATTTCTCTGTTCATTACACTCAGAAGTTCCTCCCCTGTGTGACTACGTTCGCCAAGGCATACCAGGTGCAGCACAGCGTGACACCGTTGCGCCCTGTACATGTGATATACCGGTCGGGTAATGGGACTTGGCACGGGGGTGGTGGCTGAGGACACGGCGGAAGAAGAGGTGGTAGAGGCGGACATCTTTGCTGGACCAAGGACGTGCAAACGTGGAGGCAAAAGCGGCGTGACCTGTCCAAGTTGCTGGTGCGGCTGTGACGGCACCACGTTCACCCAGTGGGCCGTAAATGACATGTACTGTCCCTGACCGTAGTTACAGCTCCACACGTCGGCGCTGCCGTGCACTTTGGCAGAGACCGACATGCTCAAAGACTGGCCCACCATCTCTTCTACATGTGAATGCAGGGCTGGCACTGCCTTTTTGGCGAAGAAATGCCGGCTTGGCACTCTCCACCGCGGCGCGTCACAAGCCATCATTTCTCGGAAAGGTGCTGAGTCCACCACTTGGAAAGGGAGGGACTGCAGCACCAGCAACTTGGACAGGAGGACGTTCAGCTTCTGCACCGTCGGGTGCGTGCTCGCAAACTGTTGTCTCTTGGAAACGGATTCCAAGAAAGACTGCTGACGGAATCCGTGAAGAGGAGTAGCAGGAGAAGGAGCATCTGAACGAGCGGAAGATGCCAACGAGCGACAACTCCCCTCAGCAGAGGTGTTGGAGCCTTGACTGGCTGATAGAGGGCGATTGACGTCGAGTGAAGGAGCAAGTAACGGAGCGGGTGATGGAGCGGGGGCTGGGGCAGGCAGAACCGCCGTATCTTTATCACGGTTTTCCCAGGCCACCGAATGGCGACGCTGCATATGCTGACGCAACGCTGTAGTCCCAACATGGGCCCCCTGGCCACGCTTGACTTTCTGGCCACATAGTCGACATACGGCTACGTTTACTTCCTCGGGCGGCTTGACGAAAAATTGCCACACCGCCGAGTAGGAAACTTTGCCCCCGCTACTCCTCACTGGCTGACTGCTACTTCCTCCGTGCACACCGGCACCACTACTGGCCATGGTGGTAGGCTGCAGTGGAGCTGGTGCTCTACTCCGTGGCCGTTTGCCTCCACTGACACTGCTGCGACCCTGCTGCCTCCTGGGCAACCCACCGACTGTTTTGCTCGCTGCCAAGCTGGCACCCTCTTCTCCTGATGATGCGGAAGCAATAGCCTGATAACGACGAGGCTGCCAAGTGCGATCAGCCTCATCATCATCAATTAGGGTCTCCGCGTCACTACTAGCCCCCTCGGCTGCGTGTGGGTCAGGAGACAGACCTGTCTCTAGACCGGCTACCGAGCCACTCTCCTCGCCAGTACTTCTTCGCCTGGCTGCTGAAGAGGCGGATGTCTCCCCCCGTTCCTGACCGCCCTCTGTTAGCTCTTCCTCACTGTACAGTGGGGCTGAGCCCACAGCATGCGATACTTCGCTTGGTGAGGGAACACCAAAGGACAGGGGCAGGTCGAGGACACGTGATTTCAGTGGGCTTGCTCCCGGGCCATGCCAACTAACGGTTGTGTCTGACGTACCCACCGACCGTTGGCTGTAGGTGTCAGAGGTGACCTGGGAAGAGGAAGACGACCGAGCCAACCAATCGATGATGGCAGGGTTGTCGGTGGAGACACGACCGCTGGATGACACCGGGAGCACTGGCCTCTGGCTGCGACTAGCGCTGCCTCGACCCCTTCCTCTGCTGCCACGTCTGCTCGCTCCTAAAACATTGCCTCCTCTGCCACTCCTCTACGTGTTGTCTGACATACTCTTTAATTCTATTAGCACCCAAAAAATAACGTAACGATTCTGTGTCCCTCAAAAACAATTCTGTGTCCCTGAGTAACAATTCTGTGTCCCTGAGTAACAATTCTGTGTCCCTCCAGTAACAATTCTGTGTCCCTCAGTAACAATTCTGTGTCCCTCAGTAACAATTCTGTGTCTGTCCCTGAGTAACAATTCTGTGTCCCTCAGTAACAATTCTGTGTCCCTCAGTAACAATTCTGTGTCTGTCCCTGAGTAACAATTCTGTGTCCCTGAGTAACAGTTCTGTGTCCCTGAGTAACAGTTCTGTGTCCCTGAGTAACAGTTCTGTTTCCCTCAGTAAAAATTCTGTGTCTGTCCCTGAGTAATAATTCTGTGTCCCTCAGTAACAATTATGTGTCCCTCAGTAACAATTCTGTGTCTGTCCCTGAGTAACAATTCTGTGTCCCTCAGTAACAATTATGTGTCCCTCAGTAACAATTCTGTGTCCCTCAGTAACAATTCTGTGTCTGTCCCTGAGTAACAATTCTGTGTCCCTGAGTAACAGTTCTGTGTCCCTGAGTAACAGTTTTGTGTCCCTGAGTAACAGTTCTGTGTCCCTGAGTAACAATTCTGTGTCCCTCAGTAACAATTCTGTGTCCCTCAGTAACAATTCTGTGTCTGTCCCTCAGTAACAATTCTGTGTCCCTGAGTAACAGTTCTGTGTCCCTGAGTAACAGTTCTGTGTCCCTCAGTAACAATTCTGTGTCCCTCAGTAACAATTCTGTGTCTGTCCCTGAGTAACAGTTCTGTGTCCCTGAGTAACAGTTCTGTGTCCCTGAGTAACAGTTCTGTGTCCCTCAGTAACAATTCTGTGTCTGTCCCTGAGTAACAGTTCTGTGTCCCTGAGTAACAGTTCTGTGTCCCTGAGTAACAATTCTGTGTCCCTCAGTAACAATTCTGTGTCCCTGAGTAACAGTTCTGTGTCTGTCCCTGAGTAACAGTTCTGTGTCCCTGAGTAACAATTCTGTGTCCCTGAGTAACAATTCTGTGTCCCTCCAGTAACAATTCTGTGTCCCTCAGTAACAATTCTGTGTCCCTCAGTAACAATTCTGTGTCTGTCTATGAGTAACAATTCTGTGTCCCTCAGTAACAATTCTGTGTCCCTCAGTAACAATTCTGTGTCTGTCCCTGAGTAACAGTTCTGTGTCCCTGAGTAACAGTTCTGTGTCCCTGAGTAACAATTCTGTGTCCCTCAGTAACAATTCTGTGTCCCTCAGTAACAATTCTGTGTCTGTCCCTGAGTAACAATTCTGTGTCCCTGAGTAACAGTTCTGTGTCCCTGAGTAACAGTTCTGTGTCCCTGAGTAACAGTTCTGTGTCCCTCAGTAACAATTCTGTGTCCCTCAGTAACAATTCTGTGTCTGTCCCTGAGTAACAGTTCTGTGTCCCTGAGTAACAGTTCTGTGTCCCTGAGTAACAGTTCTGTGTCCCTCAGTAACAATTCTGTGTCTGTCCCTGAGTAACAATTCTGTGTCCCTCAGTAACAATTATGTGTCCCTCAGTAACAATTCTGTGTCTGTCCCTGAGTAACAGTTCTGTGTCCCTGAGTAACAGTTCTGTGTCCCTGAGTAACATTGCTGTGTCCCTGAGTAACATTTCTGTGTCCCTAAGTAACAATTTTGTGTCCCTCAGTAACAATTCTGTGTCCCTCAGTAACAATTCTGTGTCTGTCCTTGAGTAACAATTCTGTGTCCCTGAGTAACAGTTCTGTGTCCCTGAGTAACAATTATGTGTCCCTGAGTAACAGTTCTGTGTCCCTGAGTAACAGTTCTGTGTCCCTGAGTAACAATTTTGTGTCCCCGAGTAACAATTCTGGGTCCCTGAGTAACAATTCTGTGTCCCTCAGTAACAATTCTGTGTCCCTCAGTAACAATTCTGTGTCTGTCCCTGAGTAACAATTCTGTGTCCCTGAGTAACAGTTCTGTGTCCCTGAGTAACAGTTCTGTGTCCCTGAGTAACAATTCTGTGTCCCTCAGTAACAATTCTGTGTCCCTGAGTAACAATTCTGTGTCCCTCAGTAACAATTCTGTGTCTGTCCCTGAGTAACAGTTCTGTGTCCCTGAGTAACAATTCTGTGTCCCTGAGTAACAGTTCTATGTCCCTGAGTAACAATTATGTGTCCCTCAGTAACAATTCTGTGTCCCTCAGTAACAATTCTGTGTCTGTCCCTGAGTAACAGTTCTGTGTCCCTGAGTAACAGTTCTGTGTCCCTGAGTAACAGTTCTGTGTCCCTGAGTAACAATTATGTGTCCCTCAGTAACAATTCTGTGTCCCTCAGTAACAATTCTGTGTCTGTCCCTGAGTAACAGTTCTGTGTCCCTGAGTAACAGTTCTATGTCCCTGAGTAACAATTATGTGTCCCTCAGTAACAATTCTGTGTCCCTCAGTAACAATTCTGTGTCTGTCCCTGAGTAACAGTTCTGTGTCCCTGAGTAACAGTTCTGTGTCCCTGAGTAACAGTTCTGTGTCCCTGAGTAACAATTCTGTGTCCCTCAGTAACAATTCTGTGTCCCTCAGTAACAGTTCTGTGTCCCTGAGTAACAGTTCTGTGTCCCTGAGTAACAATTCTGTGTCCCTGAGTAACAATTCTGTGTCCCTGAGTAACAATTCTGTGTCCCTCAGTAACAATTCTGTGTCCCTCAGTAACAATTCTGTGTCCCTCAGTAACAATTCTGTGTCTGTCCCTGAGTAACAGTTCTGTGTCCCTGAGTAACAGTTCTGTGTCCCTGAGTAACAGTTCTGTGTCCCTAAGTAACGATTCTGTGTCCCTAAAGTCTCTGTGGCCCTAACTCTGTCCCTAATACAGAGAGGTCTGTCTCTCTTGAATGACTGGAGGCAAATGGAGAATTCTAAGATGGCCGCAATTTATAGCTCCACCATTACACAGTGCTGGCTGGCTGGCTGCTGATTGGCTAATGCGATCACATGTCATGAATGAATGCATTATGGGTCAGCACGCCTTGTCTGCGCGCCTTCCCAGAGATCCCCGCTCCGTCGCCGCACATGTCGCCGCCATTTTTGGGAAAATTTTGATTCGCGCATCCGAAGTTGGCTAATCTTCGGATTCGTCGTGAATCGAATATTTCCCAATATTCAAAATGAATTCCACTTCGCCAAGTTCGATTCGCTCATCTCTAAAGGCAACAGAATGCAGAAGGGATTTGGGCCCCTGCCTTTGTGACAGGATGGCTCCTACCGCATTTTCTGAAGCATCAACTTTGAGGATGAAGACTAGGGCAGGATCAGGATGTTTCAGGATGGGTGCAGTTGTGAACATGGTTTTTAGCTGTTCAAAGGCTGCTTGGGCCTCAGGAGTCCACTTGAAGGGCACATGTTGCCTAGTGAGCTGTGTCACTGGCGCTAGGATTCCCGAGAAGTCCTTGATAAACTTCCTATAGAAGTTTGTGAAGCCTATAAAGCGCTGCACAGCTTTCCTGTCTTCAGGTATGGGCCATTCCAAGATGGCGGACACCTTCTGAGGGTCCATGGAGATGCCTTCAGGAGTGATCACCAGCCCGAGGAATTGGATACACTGTTTCTCGAACTCACATTTTTCAGCTTTTGCATAGAGATGGTGTTGGTGTAGTCTATCCAGTGTCTTTTTTTATATGGTCACGATGACTTTCGATGGAACATGAGAAAAACAAGATATTGTCCAGATACACGATTAGAAATATATCCAGGTAGTCCCGAAAAACATCATTTACCAGGTGTTGGAAGGTTGCTGATGCGTTGCTGAGACCAAAGGGCATTACCAGATACTCAAAGTGCCCAAATCTGGTCCGGAAACCTGTCTTCCATTCGTCTCCCTCTCGAATTCTCACTAAATTGTAAGCACCCCTCAGATCCAACTTTGAGAAAAAGCATGCTCCTCACAATCTTTGGAACAACCCAGGGATTAGAGGAAGAGGATAACTGTTCTTGACCGTGATTTTGTTCAGGTCCCGATAGTCTATACAGGGTCTCAAGATGCCATCCTTCTTCTCCATGAAGAATATGCCGGCTCCTGCTGGTGAAGTAGATGGCAGAATAAACACTTTTTCCAGGCTTTCATCTATATATCCCCGGAGGACCTTTAATTCAACTTCGGACAGAGGGTAAATCCAAAAGGAATCTTGATACTGGGCAAGAGCTCAATTGGATAATCATAGGGCCTATGTGGAGGAAGGGTGTTGGCACTCTTCTTATTAAACACATCCAGGTATTCGTGGTAAGCCGTAGGGACAAGCTTCATGGTTTCAGGGTCAGAATGAATGCTGAGGAGAGGGATTGTCCCACCTGTCTCTTTGAGGGTGCAGTGAATCTGACAATATTCAGAAGGAAAAGAGATCTCTCCAGTCAACCAATTGATGGTTGGATTATGCGCTTTTAGCCAAGGCATACCGAGGATGATTGGAAAAATTGGGGAAGTGATAATGTCCATACATAAGAATTCTTGGTGTCCCAACAGAGAATAACAAAAGATTGGCAAGGTTTCTTGTGTTATCGGACCAGAACTAATACCAGACCCATCTGCCAGATGAACTGCAAGCCTCTGTGTTTTCGTGCGAAGGGGAATATGATTCTGTGTAGTAAAACGAGAATCCATGAAGCAGCTACAGGCACCTGAGTCAATGATAGCCGGGACCGTGATAGTCCTTTCGGCCAGTTGTAATTGCAGCTGGAAGGAGAAGTGCGTTTGGTCAGTACCCTGAGGGTGCATCATGTAGCAGCAGTTGGGAGAAGTTTTGTGAGGTTTGATCAGGCAGGTAGCCACGAAATGTCCCGCTTCACTACAGTAGAGGCAGAGATTGGACTTCTGCTGACGGAGACGTTCTACTGTGGATAACTGTGGTCTCCAGAAGCTCCTTCTAGCTGGCTTGGTGGGCAACTCAGACGGGACCATATTCATAGCTGGCCCGACCTCAGGGCATAACAGAAGTTTCCCACTGGTCCTTTCATTTAACCTTTCCCGAATCCAATGATAGATATAGATCGTTAGGTCTATCAGACTCTCCAGTCTTGTTGGTACCCCCACTTGGGCCAGTTCATTCTTCAGGGTGTCAGAAAGACCAAGGCGGAACTGATGACAGAGAGCAGACTCGTTTCACTGAGTATCAGAACTCCAGATACGGAAGTCAGTGACATAATCCTCCACAGGCCTTTGGCCTTGTTGTAGTTTGCTGATCATAGACTCTGCAGTTTGGTGCTGGAAGTGGTCTGCATAAACTTGTGCCATTGCTGAAAAGAATGAATCCACAGAGGTTAGGGCCGGATCATGCTGTTCACAGAGATGGTATGCCCAGGACTGGGGTTCCTTTCTCAGAAGGGTGATGACAAACCTCACTTTAGTAATTGGTGAGGAGAAGGTCCTGGGGAGCAGAGAAAAATATAACTCACAGGAGTTACGAAAAGTCCTGAACTGCCGTCGATCTCCAGAAAAGAACTCAGGCATAGGAACCCGGGGTTCCGGTAGGACAGAGGTCTCAAGGAACATGCTGATCTCGGTTTGAGTGGCTGTACCACAGGTTACTGTGTCTGAGAGGACATTAGGATCGGTTCGCAGTTTGCTCTCCAGGTATTGGAAGTTCCTCTGCAGGTCCTGTATGATGTTGGACAAGGAAGTCACAGTTTGGCGAATGTCCCCCAGTTGTGAGGCCTCCCTTTCAGACTCCATCATTGGCTGACTGGTACTGTCACATACCTGATGGGAGACTGAATTGACGAGGTCGGCCTCACTTGTGTCACTAATCCTGAGCCCGCTGAGGTTGGAACAGAGGGCGTTTAAGGACCAGGGGAACAAGAGCGCCAGTTTTGCTTGCGGCTCTTGCAGATGATGACCTTGACAAGCAGGATATCCTCTGATTTGGGTACTGTGGAGATAGACCTGACAGGTACAGTGGATTGCCAGATGCACAGCAGAGCCAGGTATGTAGCCGGGACACAGAGCTGGAATGGAGTTGTAGAATAGCCAGGGTTATAACAATCGGGCAGCACGGTACAGGATCAGGAGGAAATGCCAGAGTCAGGAACAGAGCCGAAATCAGGAACCGGGGGGGGGGGGGGGCAGGAGAGTACTCAGAGTTGGGTCAGGAACAAGCCGGGTCAGAACCAAAGGAAATCTCACAGGAAACAAGCAGGACACGGGGGGAGCTGAAGACCAGTCAGCACTGAATCATCATCAAGGTGCTCTTTAAATAGCCCGCCCAGTGCCAACAGGTGCGCCTGGGTCCTAGTGCCTGCCCGGCATCGTCATTGGTGACAGGCGCGCCTGGGTCCTAGTGCCCTCCTGCCTGTATGCCTTGTCGGGATCCTGCGCATGTGCAGATTCATGTGCTGCGGTGATCTTCTTGTTCCCTTACATTGCCCCCCCCCCCTTATGGGCAGCCTACGGATGCCCACTAGGGCTCGTTTCTCAGGATGACGATGGAGGTAGACTTGAATTATTCGTGGGGCATGGACATTAGTGGACGGTTCCCAGGAGTTATCTTCAGGTCCATAACCCTTCCACTTGATGAGGAACTGGGTCTGTCCACCCCTCTTCCTATAGCTCAAGCTAGCCTCCACTTCGTATTCTTTATTTCCATCCACCAACAGTGGAGCAGGTGCCTCAGAATTCTGGTTGGGGAACCCACTTGAGACATGTGGTTTCAGTAAAGAGCAATGAAATACCGGGTGGATCTTTAGGTTAGCTGGTAGTTCCAATTCAAATGCTACAGGATTGACCTTTCTCTTGACGGAAAATGGTCCCAGGTATCTCGGACCCAGCTTTTTGGATGGACAATTTAATTTCAGATTAGCTGTGGACAGCCAGACTTTATCCCCTTGTTTAAGTTTCAAGTTGCCCCTTCTCTTTCTATGAAAAAACTTTTTGTTACTCTCTTGGGCCTCAGAAATTGTTTCTTGTAAAATTTTGCTGTTCCTCCTGAGAAACTCCATCCTTTCTTCTATCGCCGGGACAGCGGCCTCCACTGGTATTTCTGGAAGAAAGGAGGGGTGGTATCCGTAGTTAGAGTAAAAGGGGGATTGAGTGGATGGAATTATTATATGCAAACTCTGCTAGAGGAAGGAGTGATGCCCAGTCATCCTGTGAATATGAAGAAAAGCATTGGAGATATTGCTCCAGCATTTGATTTGTCCTCTTCATTTGTCCATTTGTTTGAGGATGATAAGCAGAGGAGAAGCGTAACTCGATCTCTAATGCCTCACACAGAGCCTTCCAAACTTTAGATTTAAATTGTACCCCTCGATCCCATAAAATATTTAAGGGAACACCATGAAGCCTTACAATTTCCCTGATGAAAGCAGGAATGAGGAAATGTACTGTATATACATTCATGGATGTGAGGTTGGCATTCATAGTGGGCCAGATGAAGTGCATACTTTACACACCAAAAGGATAGCCAAGGACTCCTTACTATGTTAATATATGTACGCGGTAATGACCTTCCCTTTGTTGTGTTGGGGTAACCTGTGTTTGGGTACATATGTGGAGAGTTGGGGGAAGTTTCAGAGCAGATTATCTGCAAATAGATTGGGAAAGGTCTTACATATTCATGGTGTGTTTGTTTATGGTGAGGAGAGCAGATTTGCCATAAACAAGACAAGTAGTATCTATTTAACCTTTTAATTAAAATCTATGCATACAGCTGTTCTAGGTCTAGACACATGAGATCAAACATGCTACTAAAAGTGGCCAATCAGAGTGCTTGCCATTGTACTGAATGGGAAAAATGTGTATATCAAGGAAGCTTCTTTTTGGTTAAGAGACACAGATGACAGGACACAGGAAGGTTCTCTGAAGGGTTCTAATGATTGCCTGTCATCTGCCTCGTCTGTACCTCCGCTGGGAGAGGAGCTTCTTCCTGTCATTAATATGGGAGGACAGGTATAGATCATAAATTCGAGGCCTACTGCGTCCGACTATTCTCCCCAACCCCCCTGAAGATTGCTGTGATATACCGGCCTCCTGGATCTATACCCCGCTTCCTGGATGACTTCTTCTCCTGGCTACCCTTCTTCCTCTCCTCTGAGCTACCCACCATCATCCTTGGGGATTTCAACATCCCTGTCAACCTCGACAACCCAGACACAGCCCGTCTCCTCCACCTAACCTCCTCCTTTGCACTTGCACAGTGCATACAATCCACCACCCACTCCGACGGAAATATCCTGGACCTTGTCTTCTCCAACCTCTGCGCTCCCCACAACCTCACAAACACCCCCTTCCCTCTCTCTGACCACAACCTGATCACCTTCTCTATCTCCTCGTCCTCCAACACCTACCCCTCCAAATGTCACACTACTACCAGCCGTAACCTCCGCAACCTTAACCCTGCCTCCCTCCACTCTGCAGCTGATCAACTCCACGACCGCATCCTCCCCCCATCCTGCCCCGACTTGGCTTTGACTGCCTACAACAATGCGCTCTCAACAGCCCTTGACTCACTAGCGCCTTTAACCACACGCAACATCAGACCCCGACCGCTCCAGCCCTGGCAGACTGATCACACCAAAACCCTCAAACGACAAAGTCGTGCCCTGGAGTGACTATGGCGCAAAACCAAATCCCAACAAGCCTTCACCCGCTATAAATCTGCCTTCCGCACCTACACCTCCTCCCTCCATGCAGCCAAACAGGCCTACTTCTTGACCCTCATCAAGGCCCTTTCCTCCAATCCTCGCTGACTCTTCTCCACCTTCAACTCTCTACTCTCTCTGCCCCCACCTCCACCCAGCACCTCACTCACTGCCCTTGAGATTGCCAATCACTTCAAAAACAAGATTGACACAATTCGCAAGGACATTGCCGCAACTCACACGCCCTCTCAACCCGTCCCCTCTCACACAGCTACCCCCTTATCCCCCCTCCCCCTCGACATAACCCGCAGGGACTTCGTCGCTGCTCAAACTCTCTCCAGCCCCCTTCACCCTCACTCAGCTACCCCCTCATCACCCCTCTCCCACGGCCCCACCACTGCTCTGACCTCCTCTTCCACCCCACCCTACATTCCTCATACTGAAGCTCCCCCCACACTCCGCACCTTTGACCTTACTACTATCGAGGAAGTCTCCAAGATCCTCTCTGATGCCCACCTCACCACCTGCCCCCTCGACCCTATCCCCTCACAACTCCTACGACCTTCCTCCTCCTCCATCCTACGCTCCCTCACCCACATCTTCAATCTCTCCCTCTCCTCAGGCACTTTCCCCTCCCCTCTGAAACATGCACACATCACCCCCATACTTAAAAAGCCCTCCCTGGACCCCAATGACCCGAACAACCTCAGACCCATCTCCCTGCTCCCATTTACATCTAAACTCCTCGAGCGCCTCGTCTACACCCGCCTATGCCCTCACCTCAACGACAACAACCTCCTCGATCCCCTACAGTCCGGCTTCCGTCCCCTACACTCCACCGAAACTGCCTTACTCAAACTCTCCAACGACCTGCTAACCGCCAAAGCTAATGGCCACTATTCAGTGCTCCTACTCCTTGACCTCTCTGCGGCCTTCAACACAGTCGACCACCCCCTCCTCCTCAAAAAACTACACTCCCTCGGCCTCAGAGATTCTGCTCTCTCCTGGCTCTCATCCTACCTGTCACAACGCTCCTTCAGCGTTACCTATAATGCTACCACCTCCCCCTCACTCCCCCTCTCTGTTGGGGTCCCTCAAGGCTCTGTCCTCGGGCCCCTTCTCTTTTCCATCTATACCTCTTCCCTTGGCCAACTCATACACTGTCAGGGCTCCCAGGTGTGACCAGAGGTGTGTGACTGACGCAGGGAAACGCAGACTTCAGATATGTGATAAACAATATAATTTATTAACACTAACAATACAAACATAAACGCAGTGCAATACTAAAACATAACACAGTGCAAACAAACCAAACCAACCACCCACAGATAACAGTACATACAAGCAAGCGTCGTCAGGCAGGCCGGGTCAATATCAATAGGGCAGGTAGGTACAGGGGGAGCAAGCGGAGATTGGTCGGGGTCACAGGCCAGGTTCAGCAGGTAGCAAGCAGCGTAGTACAGAGGGTCAGGCAGAGGGATGGTCAGGAGCGAGCCGGGATCAGAGCAGGAGAAGTCAGCAGCGGTTCAGATCAGGCAGGGTCAGCAAAGGAACAGAAACAGGATGCAGGACAGAAACAGGATACAGGGCCCAGGAAAAACACAACACCAAGGCAGAGTCTGTGGGTCTGGCCATCCCTTAAATACCCCAGCATAATCAGTTCCAGGTGTTAGCTGGCTGCAAAGTTGAGTCTCTGATTGCTGGGAGCATCCGCTGGCCAGCCCTGGTACTGCAGATCAAAAGGCAGGTGAGTCCCACCATTGCTGGCCAGTCCATTCCTGACAGTACCCCCCCCCTCAAGGAGCGGCCTCAGGACGCTCCAAACAGTCCTAGCTGGGAAAAATGTTCCACCGCCCGGGTCTGGTAACTGGCGGGATATCAAAGACTGGCACACCGGGCAGGACTCTGGGCAGCGGTACACCGGGCAGAGGCACATCGGGCTGGACTCCAGGCAGAGGCACATCGGGCTGGACTCCGGGCAGAGGCACACCGGGCAGAGGCACACCGGGCAGAGGCACATCGGGCTGGACTCCGGGCAGAGGCACATCGGGCTGGACTCCGGGCAGAGGCACACCAGGCAGAGGCACATCGGGCTGGACTCCGGGCAGAGGCACATCGGGCTGGACTCCGGGCAGAGGCACATCGGGCAGGACTCCGGGCAGAGGCACATCGGGCAGGACTCCGGGCAGAGGCACATCGGGCTAGACTCCGGGCAGAGGCACATCGGGCTAGACTCCGGGCAGAGGCACATCGGGCTAGACTCCGGGCAGAGGCACATCGGGCTAGACTCCGGGCAGAGGCACATCGGGCTACCAGGCGAAGCAGCAGGCAGCGGGCCACCAGGCGGGGCGACAGGCCTCGGGCCCCCAGGCGGGGCGACAGGCCTCGGGCCCCCAGGCGGGGCGACAGGCCACGGGTTCCCAGGCGGGGCGACAGGCATCGGGCCCCCAGGCGGGGCGACAGGCATCGGGCCCCCAGGCGGAGCGGCGGGCGCCGGACCCCCAGGCGGAACTACAGGTCTCGGGCCCTCAGGCGGAGCGGCGGGCGCCGGACCCCCAGATGGAGCGACAGATCTCGGGCCCTCAGGCAGAGCGGCGGGCGCCGGACCCCCAGATGGAGCGACAGGCCTCGGGCCCCCAGGCGGGGTGAAAGGCATCGGACCCCCAGGCGGGGCGACAGGCATCGGACCCCCGGGCGGGGCGACAGGCATCGGGCCCCCGGGCGGAGCAGCAGGCACCGGGCCCCCGGGCGGAGCAGCAGGCACCGGGCCCCCGGGCGGGGCGACAGGCGTCGGGCCCCCAGGCGGAGCGGCAGGCGCCGGACCCCCAGGTGGAGCAACAGGTCTCGGGCCCTCAGGCGGAGCGGCGGGCGCCGGACCCCCAGGTGGAGCGACAGGTCTCGGGCCCTCAGGCGGAGCGGCGGGCGCCGGACCCCCAGGTGGAGCGACAGGTCTCGGGCCCCCAGGCGGAGCGGCGGGCACCGAGTCACCAGGCACGACAGTGGGCTCCGAGTCAACTGGCATGACCGCTGGCACTGGGTCAGACATTGGATCGTCTGGCTGGACAGCGGGCATCGGGTCACCAGGCATCAGGTCATTTGGCTCGACAGCGGGCACCGCGTCATCTGGCAAGGCAGTGGGCTCCGAGTCAACAGGCACGACAGTGGGCACAGGGTCATCAGGTCCTGGATTGTCTGGCTCGACAGCGGGCATCGGGTCACCAGGTATGACAGCGGGCACTGGGTCACCAGGCATCAGGTAATTTGGCTCGCCAGCGGGCACCGCATCATCTGGCAAGGCAGTGGGCACCGAGTCACCAGGTACGACAGCGGGCTCTGAGTCAATTGGCACGACAGCGGGCACCGGATCAGGTACCGGATCATCTGGATCAACAGCGGGCATCGAGTCAACTGGCCTAATAGGATCGTCAGGCTGGATCAGTTCATCATGCTGGGTAGAGGCATCAGGCTGAATGCCGGCGTCCGGCTGAGTAGAGGCTTCAGGCCGAGTAGAGGCTTCAGGCCGAGTAGAGGCATCATGCCGAGTAGAGGCATCAGGCCGAGTAGAGGCTTCAGGCCGAGTAGAGGCATCAGGCCGAGTAGAGGCTTCAGGCCGAGTAGAGGCATCAGGCCGAGTAGAGGATTCAGGCTGAGTAGAGGCTTCAGGCTGGACCACGGAAGGCAGGTTCACCGGTTTGGATACTGGCAGGATGGTACTGGTTGGAAAGAATTTTCGCTTTTTTCTGGTTTTAACTACTGGAGCACTGCAAGTAAACGCAGGTCTGCAAACGAATGGAGCAGCTGGAGACAGAGAAGAACTGGAGGATGGAACAGGAGAGGGAGCAGTTGCTACAGAGGGCTTTTTTACAGGGTTAAAGGCAGGATAGGTGCAGCGAGTGGGAACAGGGTACTGACATGCGGTAGATAGCCAAGTATACTGGGCTGTAACTGGAGGAGCTGGTGGGAATACAGGAGTAGAGTTAGAAGCAGGACTAGGTCTTTGTAAGCTGACTGAGGCTGGGTGCAACAAGTCTGTCCATGTCTGCAGTATGGGTTGAACAAAGCTGAGCTTACACAAAGCCTGTCTGGTCAATGACTGCACTGCGTTTATACAATCTCTTAGTGTCTGTGGTGAACATGTGGAATAACACTCCAGAAAGTAACCCACATCATCCTCTAATAACCACACCAGGGACTCTACCTGGTCTGCACTAAATGGTGGCAAAAATTCATCTCTGCATTCGGGGGAACCAGATGAAACCAACTCAGCACAAACCTCAATCAAAGGCTGCACCTCAGAGAACTCTGTGCCCTGATCTACTAGAACATGAGCGAGCCGTATACATTCTAGCAGTTCATCCCGGGGATACTCCTTCAGAGTTTGATAAGCATACTCCCTGTCATCAAACACTAGCAGATATAAATACACAACCTCATCCAGATCCATCCTTCCCAGCAACAAGCCAAGATGGCTTCCCTGTGCAGCCACTTCTGGTCAGGATTGGCCTTGGTGTAATGTCAGGGCTCCCAGGTGTGACCAGAGGTGTGTGACTGACGCAGGGAAACGCAGACTTCAGATATGTGATAAACAATATAATTTATTAACACTAACCATACAAACATAAACGCAGTGCAATACTAAAACATAATACAGTGCAACCAAACCAAACCAACCACCCACAGATAACAGTACATACAAGCAAGCGTCGTCAGGCAGGCCGGGTCAATATCAATAGGGCAGGTAGGTACAGGGGGAGCAAGCGGAGATTGGTCGGGGTCACAGGCCAGGTTCAGCAGGTAGCAAGCAGCGTAGTACAGAGGGTCAGGCAGAGGGATGGTCAGGAGCGAGCCGGGATCAGAGCAGGAGAAGTCCGCAGCGGTTCAGATCAGGCAGGGTCAGCAAAAGAACAGAAACAGGATGCAGGACAGAAACAGGATACAGGGCCCAGGAAAAACACAACACCAAGGCAGAGTCTGTGGGTCTGGCCATCCCTTAAATACCCCAGCATAATCAGTTCCAGGTGTTAGCTGGCTGCAAAGTTGAGTCTCTGATTGCTGGGAGCATCCGCTGGCCAGCCCTGGTACTGCAGATCAAAAGGCAGGTGAGTCCCACCATTGCTGGCCAGTCCATTCCTGACATACACTCTCACGGCTTCAACTACCACCTCTATGCCGACGACACACAAATCTATCTCTCAACCCCCCACCTCACCCCCTCGGTCTCAGCCCGAATCACACACTTACTGAGCGACATATCAGACTGGATGTCGCTCCACTTCCTTAAATTGAACCTCTCCAAAACTGAGTTTCTTGTCTTCCCCCCAGCCCGGACACCACCCCCCATTGATTTCTCCGTCACATCCAACAACGCTACCATCAAACCCGCCCTGCAGGCCAGAGTACTGGGTGTCATTCTGGACTCCAACCTATCCTTCCAGCCCCAAGTCCAATCTTTAACAAACTCATGCAGACTCCACCTCCGCAACATGCAGACTCCACCTCCGCAACATCGCCAAAATCCGCACGTTCCTAACCCCAGAAACCACTAAACAGCTCATCCACTCCCTCATCATATCACGACTCGACTACTGCAACTCCCTCCTCACTGGCCTGCCTCGCCGCTGGCTATCCCCGCTTCAGTCGATCCTGAATACGGCTGCCAGACTCATTCACCTTTCCAACCGCTCTGTCTCCGCCACCCCCCTCTGCCAATCCCTCCACTGGCCTCCACTCAGTGTCCTCCACCCCCCTCTGCCAATCCCTCCACTGGCTTCCGATTGCGCAACGGATCAAATTCAAAATCCTTACGCTGACGTACAAAGCTGTCCACCATACTGCCCCGAACTACATCACTGACCTAATATCCAAGTACCGCCCAGCACGCACACTCCGCTCCTCACAAGACCTCCTTCTCTCTAGTTCCCTGGTCTCCTCCTCCCATGCCCGCCTCCAGGACTTCTCCAGGGTGTCACCCATCCTCTGGAACTCCTTGCCCCAACCCATCAGATTATCCCCTACTCTCCTCCCCTTTAGGTGCACCCTGAAAACCCATCTCTTCAGGGAAGCCTACCCCACCCCCTGCTTACTTGCCGACCTCCTCCACTCTTCCTACCACTCCATCCCCCACAGCTATCTCCTCCTGTGCCACCACCCCCTCCCTCCTAGATTGTAAGCTTGAAAGAGCAGGGCCCTCGATCCCCTCATGTTTTGCATTGTATTGGTATTGTTCTGTCACATGTTCTGTCCCCCTTTGTAATGTACAGCGCTGAGCGAACTATTGGCGCTTTATAAATACTGTATAATAATAATAATAATAACTCCCATTATTGCATGCATGGAAGCGACCTCGGTGCATATTACAGATCGGACATATGATGGACGGTGTCGGATCTCTATGCTTGATATGAAGTATCTTACATGGGACTCTGATGGTTGTTGTTCATTGTAATATTTACAGGGTCGACTGAAGTGGGGATGGCCTGTGGTGAGGCAGGCCAGTGAGGAGGGAGCTGCAGTAGTCGAGTCGTGATATGATGAGGGAGTGGATGAGCTGTTTAGTGGTTTCTGGGGTTAGGAACGTGCGGATTTTGGCGATGTTGTGGAGGTGGAGTCTGCATGAGTTTGTTAAAGATTGGACTTGGGGCTGGAAGGATAGGTTGGAGTCCAGAATGACAACAAGTACTCTGGCCTGCGGGGCGGGCCTGATGGTGGCATTGTTGGACGTGATGGAGAAGTCACTGGGGGTGGGGTCTGGGCTGGGGGGAAGACTAGGAGCTCGGTTTTGGAGAGGTTCAGTTTAAGGAAATGGAGAGACATCCAGTCTGATATGTCGCTCAGTAGGTTTGTGATTCAGGAGGAGACTGAGGGGGTGAGGTGGGGGGTAGAGAGATAGATTTGTGTGTCATCGGCATAGAGGTGGTAGTTGAAGCCATGAGAGTGTATGAGTTGGCCAAGAGAGGAGGTGTAGATGGAGAAGACAAGGGGCCCGAGGACGGAGCCTTGAGGAACCCCAACAGAGAGGGGGAGAGAGGGGGAGGTGGCAGCGTTATAGGTAATGCTGAAGGAGCGTTGTGATAGGTAGGACGAGAGCCAGGAGAGAGCAGAATCTCTGAGGCCGAGGGAGTGTAGTTTTTTGAGGAGGAGGGGGTAGTTGACTGTGTTGAAGGCCGCGGAGAGGTCAAGGAGTAGGAGGACTGACTGTTGAAGAGTTTGAGTAAGGCAGTTTCGGTGGAGTGGAGGGGACAGAAGCCGGACTGTAGGGGATCGAGGAGGTTGTTGTCGTTGAGGTGAGAGGTGTTCATTGTAATATTTACAAGTATTCAGCCGGATTTCTGTCATCTGTAACAAATATCTTTATCCGAATAAATGCATCTCTCTGGAATACAACTATTAGTTGCTGCAGGAAAAGTACATATATAAATGCACCCTGGTCATCTGGAGAAGGGCTGGATCTCCATGTTTGATATGAACTGTCTGTTGCAAATATCTTCATCCGCTCTATTTTATGGATTGCTATAGTTGTCTTCATAATTTAGGACAACATTGGTGCCGTGACCCGGATTAGTTGTTACATTAATGTTAAGACAACACTGACCAAGTTCCCCTGAGTCCCCCTATGTCAGGCCTTGTCTGCTCCTGTTCAGTATCTGCTCATCATTTCTCTGTGTGATCTCAGTAATGATATGGGAGACATTCTACTCCAGAGACAAGCTTCCTACAGAGTGAATGGACTGCTGGAGAGATTTACAGCCCTCCCCCTTCCATGGGTCATCAGAAGGGGATTTACTGACTTTTCTCACCTTGATGATGGGACCCCATTATCTTCTTCCTTCTTTCTTTTCTATGAGTTTTATGATGACCATACCCTAAGAGTTGTTGGTTCTTTCCCTAATATACTCTCATGTGTCTGTATTTGTCTCTGCAGGTTGAAAGGATGTGATCTGACTTCCTCCTGCTGTGATGATCTCCGCTCCATTCTTATCACTAACCGATCCCTCACCAGACTGGATTTATCAGATAATGATCTCCAAGACTCTGGAATGAGACGTCTGTGTGAGGGACTCCGACATCCTGGCTGTACTCTGCAGGAGCTGAGGTGAGAATTCTACTATAAATGATCTCATATTCTGCAGGACTCTGATATATATCTTCTATGTGAGGGACTCCGAGATCCAGGAGATGAGGTGAGAATTCTACTATAAATGATCTCATATTCTGCAGGACTCTGATATATATCTTCTATGTGAGGGACTCCGAGATCCAGGAGATGAGGGGAGAATTCTACTATAAATCATCTTTTATTCTGCTGGGTTTTGGTTTAAAACCTTTTGTGAGGGATCCAGACACGTTCCCTAGATGACAGTTATACAAAGACAGACTTTGATTTTGGTCTCCTCTGACCACAACACTTCCCACCAGTCCTCCTCGGCATCATTCAGATGTTCAGTGGCAGACTTCAGACCGGCCTGGACATGTGCTTTCTTGAGCAGAGGGACCTTGCGGGCACTGCAGGATTTCAGTCCTTGTCAGCGTAGTGTATTACCAATTGTTTTCTTGGTGACTGTGGTCCCAGCTGCCTGGAGATCATTGACAAGATCCTCACGTGTAGTTCTGGGATGATTCCTCACTGTTCTCATGATCATTGACACTCCACCAGGTGAGATCTTGCATGGTGCACCAGACCTAGGGAGACTGACACTTGTTTTGTGTTTCTTCCATTTGTGAATGATTGCACCAACTGTTGTCACCTTCTCACCAAGCTGCTTGGCCATAGTTTGGTAGCCCAGTCCAGCCTTGTGTAGGTCTACAATCTTTTCCCTGACATCCTTGGACAGCTCTTTGGTCTTTGCCATGGTGGAGAGTTTGGAATCTGATGGTTTGATTGCTTCTGTGGACAGGTGTCTTTTATACAGGTAACAAAATGAGATTAGCAGCACTCCCTTTAAGAGACTGCTTCTAATCTCAGCTTGTTACCTGTATGAAAGACACCTGGGAGCCAGAAATCCTGCTGAATGATAGGGGATCAAATCCTTCTTTCCCTCATGAACATGCAGATCAGTCATCATTTGTTAGACGCATTTCTGCTGAATTTGTTGTTGTATTCTGTCTCTCAGTGTTACAATACACTGAACATTTGATATTTAGACTGATCATTTCTTTGTGAGGGGCAAACATCCAGCATCAGCCGGGGAGCAAATATGCATTTCCTTCACTGTATATATATGTGATTTTGCCCGGTGAATGCTGAGGATCTCCGATGGGGAGGAGGACTGTTTGTAAACAAAACAGTTCTCCTCCCTGTCAGCTTGTGCACACTGCTTTGGATGGCTCTGCACAGCACAGAGTAACACAGCAGTTAACCCTTTGATTGTCCCAGATGTTAACCCCTTCCTGCCCAGTGCCTCTAGTACAGCGTCAGGCCTTTTTTGTTAGCACAGATCACTGTATTGGTGTCACAGGGGATGTCTGTGACGCCAAGTTAGTTCCCCCCCAGTGTCAGAATGTCCGCCACAGACCCGCTGTAAGTTGCTGAACGCCACCATTGCTAATAAAAAGTATTTTTAAAAAAGTCTGTAAGAAATCAAATTTATGATTCGGCACTTTTTTTTTTTTAATTTAAATATTTATTTGTTTTCAAAATATAGCAATATAAATATTTCCAACACAAGAAACAATAAAGTACCACATAACAACTTTCTTCTAAAAACACTTATTGCATATCATATTCTCCCCTTAACCCCCTTCCCTCAACCCCCCCTCCCTCCCACCCCTCTTCAATAAACCCCTGACATCTGTCCGATTCCCATCTTTATTCTTATTTACGGAGTGACTTCTTTCTTCTTTGTTCTAAATTCCTCCCATTTCTTCCATTTTGTATTATAAACCTCCATCCTGTCTTCCTGTATATAATATAATTTCTCCATTCTAACAATCTGATCCACTCTGTCTATCCAGTCAACTACCTTCGGTGCCTCAACTTTACGCCAAAACCTAGGTATCAATCCTTTAGCTGCATTTAAGTAACACTATACCCATATCTTTAAATTTTTTCATTGATATTTCTGTGATATGAAAAAGGCATATTTCAGGGTCCAAACCAATCTCAATTTCAGTGATATTCCTAATTTGATTTATAACCTTTCTCCAATAAACTTGTATTTTTGGGCACCCCCACCACACGTGATACGTTGTGCCCTCCTCTCCACATTCTCGCCAACACCCAGGTTGTTTCTCCCCACTCATCTTGTGCTCTACCATCGGAGTGATATACCACCTACTTAAACATTTATAGTTCAATTCCACCTCCCGCATGCTAACATTTCCGTGTACCATTCTATATATTTTTCTTTGTGTATGTTCCTCCCACTCCACCCCCAAATCCCTTTCCCATTTTTCTATATATCTTAATTTTACCTTACTATCTAAATCAGTGAGAATTTTGTATATTTTAGCAGTGCTGTGTTTCCCATCACCTCGAATTTCAAAAAATTTCTCAAATAAATTCCAATCCTTTCTATTTCTAAGGGGCTTTGTCAGTTTCCCCACAAATTGTTTTAATTGATTATACCTCCATATGTCTATCTTAGTGAAAATCCCTCCCTCTTCCCTTTTCAAATCCTCTAGTGTTCTTAAGTTTACCCCCTCCATTACGTCTCTCAACTGAGCATCTTCTTTCTTAATCCATTTACCCGTAATTTCCTCTTTACCTGGGGGAAAAAACTCTGAATTTCTTAGTGGCATTAACAGTGAGTTAAACTCCCAATTCCTTAGTTTGTGCAATCTATCCCATTCTTTCAAAACAATCCTAGTGTATGGACTTGTGCTCTCAGCTAATTCTCTAAACTGTGTTGACACCCAAATGATCCCACCCAAATCTTTCCCACTAAGTGTATTTTCTATTGTAGCCCAGTTTTTACTCTTTGTATTGTATTTCCAATCAAAAATTCTTGATAGGATCACTGCTCTATAATATCTTTTGAGATCCGGCATTCCTACCCCACCCTTTTCCTTATTTCTACTCAGCACTTCATATGATACTCTAGGTTTTTTATTTTTCCATATATATCTTGTTACCATTTGCTTAATTGTTCTAAAGTATGTCCCTGGGAGTTTAATGGGAATCATTTGGAGTTTATACAAAACCTTAGGGAGAATTACCATTTTTATTAAGTTAATACGACCTAACCACGAAGGATTTCCTCCTCCGATTCTCTTCAATTCCTCCCTAATCTCATTTAACAATGGTATATAATTTGCTTTATAAAGATTTTTCTGTGAAGAAGTAAGTTTCACTCCCAAATATTTTATTTCTCTATCTTTCCATATAAAGGGGAACTCTCTCTGTATCATTTCTTTTTCACTCTTTGGAAGATTTATATTTAATATCTCTGTTTTACTCGGATTAATTTTTAGGTTTGCCAATTCTCCATATTCTTTCAATGTTTTCATTAGGTTAGGAAGCGTTATCCTGGGGTTACCAATATAGAACAATAGGTCATCCGCAAATGCGGCAACCTTATGCTCTATCTTTCCTACGTTAATTCCCTTTATATCTATATTTTTCCTGATTATTAATGGCAACAGTTCCAATGACAAAACAAACAACAATGGGGATAGTGGGCAACCCTGTCTAGTTCCGTTTGTCATTAAAAAAGATTCTGATCTCTCTCCATTTACCATTATCATCGCGGAAGGCCCTTCATACAATCTTCCAATCCATCTCCTCATCCTGTTACCCAGTCCCAAAGCCTCTAACGTATCCATCATGAAACTCCAATTAACCCTGTCAAGTGCCTTCTCCGCGTCTATTGATAGCAATAGTTATGATTCGGCACTTATATCGATGGCAAGCTTGCAAAATATTTGTTTTTTATGATTAATCATAATTAATATTTAAATGTGTGAATTGTCGCCTTAAACCGATGATATTATTTAATTCTTCAGTAAAATAGCTGAGATATAAGTTAAGCTGAGACAGTAAATATGAATGAGTTAGCTGAGACCAGCTAAACCAGCTGAAGACTAGATTTAGGCATAGCTGGTTAGAAGTCTCTAGTAATATGTCAAGGGTATTGGGAGTACTCATTATAGACTTACTATTACATTATGTATTTTAATAGTATCTGTGTGTATTTAGTATACGCTTCTAACATTGATACATATATAGAATAGTGATTATACATTGATATGTTGTAAAGATATGTTCTTAAGTTATATTATTTAAATATGAATAGCTGAGGTTACATCATCAGCTTATAGTATTATGTACATCAGCATCTGTACCTGTCAATCAAAAACATCATGTGTGTAGCGTCCCCTCCCTTCTATGATATTGCTTTGCTAGCAGTACTGATTTCCATAAAAGGTATTGAGATCACTAGGTATGACGCTTGTTCCTGTATAAAAGGTCCATAAGGGACAG
This sequence comes from Staurois parvus, assembly GCF_062004578.1. Lineage (NCBI taxonomy): Eukaryota > Metazoa > Chordata > Amphibia > Anura > Ranidae > Staurois > Staurois parvus. The sequence continues at coordinate 1,357,423 of NW_028318308.1, read as the reverse complement.
TTGGGGGACACACGCTAACACTGACACTCTTTCATACATAACACACACACACGTATGAGAAGCTGGAACAGGTGCTTGTTGAAAGACAAGACCGTCACTTCCGTCTATTTCCAGCTTCTTCCCGAAAGTCTCGTGAAGGACAAGAAGAAGATGGACGTTGCACATGGTCAGACAGTTATGACAATAGTGACTTTTTCTTTAAACTTCTGCTTGATATTTCTACAATAGTTTTATCTACATGGAACTGTTCGTGATACGCTTTACATTGTCATTTTAAGCCATTGTGTGATAGAATAAAATCACACTTCATTTTTTATTTCAATGGCTCTTCATTCATAATCGCCTCAAGACACTAAAGAAGTATTATGTGTCTGAAATCTAACAAAGTCCCAGTATATATCCCGCCATTTGTAAACATTATAACTTTCACGTAAACCAATTAATTTACACGTATTCAGGTTTCTCAGCAAAAACACAGAGCAGAATACATTTTGGCCTAAATTTATGACGAAATTTGATTTTTACATTTTTTTACTGGACATGTTTAATGTTAAAGTCCAAAATATTGTTTTTTTCTCAAAACTGTTGGTCTTTTTTTATTGCACAAAAAATAAATAAAAACACACAGGCGACCAAATATCACTGAAAGAAAGCTCAATTAGTGGGGAAAAAGGACGTAAATTTAATTTGGGTGCAGCGTTGCATGACTGCACAATTGTCAGTTAAAGTAACGCAGGGCCATAATGCAAAAAATGGCCTGGTCAGGAGGAGGGGAGGGAATCCTCTGGAGGGAAGATCTTCCACCTCCTGATTGGCTGGATAGAGAACTCCAAACAAAACACAAATGTCAGCAATACTGAAGTATGTCCTTCAAAACAATTGTCTCTTTATTTATAATAAATGCTCTGACAATCAATAATATGTCCGCCTATCAAGCACCTGATTGGGCAGGAGATAATATCGCTCACCAGGACCACTTTCTGTGTCAGTTCCAGGCAGGAAATGACATCACTTGGCTCCGCCCGAGGGTGGACTGCCCAATTGATTCCTCGATATGCCGGCATATTATCATTGCTTGTCAGGGCATCTAGCAATCCTCATGGATTTTGCTGCATGGAGACGCAGGTCAAGTAGAAGTCCCATTATTTCCTATATGGCCGGTTCCCATCTATGTGTTGCAGGGAATCTATATGGAGCCATTCCCCCTCCAATGTGTGCATCACCACGTACGCTGCAATGTGTCCATCCACACTAAGACTTCTCAGGTGGGTGACAACTCCCCTCCATCTCACAGGGGAGGTCCAACCAATATTCCATGAGATCATCCATCCAAATGGGCCAACATTTCATCTTCTAAGACCCCGCCCACTGATTATCCATTGGAATGTGTCTACTTCTGCCCGTCACTGGAGAACATCTCACCTCTCTTTCCTGCTTCTCCCCCCAGAATATTTAGGTGTAATGTGACATTATGGTGCTGTGATGATCTCTGCTCCGTGATCTCCACAAACCGAACTCTGACCAGACTGGAGGTGATATTGTATGAGGATGAGGATGGTGAGAAGATGTCGGACTCAGAAGGGGATCGTTGTTATCAGGTCCTCCGGAATGCCGGCTTCACTGTGGATAGAGAGTAAGATCTGTTCTATTGGGGGGAACACACATACTGAGGGGATTTACTAAAGCTGGTTCCCTCAGAATCTGGTGCAGCTGTGCATGGCAGCCAATCGGCTTCTCACCTCAGCTTGTCCAATGAAGCTTTAGCAATAAAAGCAGTAAGCTGATTGGTTCCTTCGCAGAAGTGCACGAGATTCTGAGGGATCCAGCTTTAGTAAATACACCCCACTAAGCCTGATGATGGCGATCACACAAGACAGGTACAGGAGCCCCAGAAACTGTACTGTATGATAATCATGATGGCAGTCACACAGGACAGGTACAGGAGCCCCAGCAACTGTACTGCATGATCATCATGATGGCAGTCAGACCCACGCAAGACAGGTACAGGAGCCCCAGCAACTGTACTGTATGATCACCATGATGGCAGTCACACAGGACAGGTACAGGAGCCCAAGCAACTGTATCATATGATCATCATGATGGCAGTCACACTCACACAGGACAGCTACAGGAGCCCCAGCAACTGTACTGTATGATCATCATGATGGCAGTCACACAGGACAGGTACAGGAGCCCAAGCAACTTACTGTATGATCATCATGATGGCAGTCACACTCACACAGGTCAGGTATGGGGCCCCAGCAACTGTACCATATGATAATCATGATGGCAGTCACACAGGACAGCTACAGGAGCCCCAGCAACTGTACTGTATGATCATCATGATGGCAGTCACACAGGACAGGTACAGGAGCCCCAGCAACTTACTGTATGATCATCATGATGGCAGTCACACTCACACAGGTCAGGTATGGGGCCCCAGCAACTGTACCGTATGATAATCATGATGGTGGTCACACAGGACAGCTACAGGAGCCCCAGCAACTGTACTGTATGATCATGATGGTGATAATGATGATGATGATTGAAGGAAGGACAGTGAAATGTAAGCTGGCCACAGATGGTTCAGATCTCGGCCAGTTCAGCGGGGACCAGATGAGATTTGAACCATGTATGGGCAGGCTGATTGTCCCCAAGTCAATGGTTGAATGGCTTGTGTACTCCAGCCTGTGGGATTTTACATGCGATTATTGCTAGCAGCTAGTATGGCCACCAGCAGCAATCATTGTGTTGTCCAGGCAGGGATGGTTCCCCCCAAGATGTTTACTATTGTAAGTTATACAGTCGCTCGGCAAGCAGGTAGACACAGACAGAGCATGCTCTGCTCTATGGGCGGTTGTGTGTAAATGGACTCCACTGGTCATTACACCCGACTGCCCTCCAATTTGATGGAGGAGGACGGATCCGCTTTCCTTTATTTTAGCTGAACGGACCAGATTGGAGGTAAGCGGATGTAAGCAGACACAAGTCCCTCTACATCTGCCACTCCATAGAGATGAATGGAGTTCACCTAAAAAAAACGGACAAGCAGACCCAATCTGACCGATGGTGTGAAAGGGGCCTTAGGCCTCATTTATATTTGTGTTTAAGGGTATGGTGGAAATGTGCAGCCCAGCTGTGAATTTTTGCCGCCCCCAAATGCTCCCACATATACTGCAAAGCAGTGGAGGGGGGAGGTAGTATACACCATGGCCCTGATGATTTATTATCACCACTGTTCTGTTGCCCCTCAGCCCGCTCCTGTTTTCCCAGGCTGTCCTGCTGTATGTGGATGAGTTGGCAGCATACAGAGTGGGGGGAGGGGAACATCCGTGTCTCCCTCCCCTCTGTGATGAATGAAGCCGGAAGCTGCAAGGATTATGTCACTTCTGGGTTTAATTATGTGTTTATCTGGCTGGTACCGGCCAGGAATGATTAAATAAATGGTGAAGCGCTACTCATGTTACATATAAAATATAAGAAATGACTGGAGTATGACAACAATACTATGACCCACATAAAAGAAGATATATACCGTGTAATAATCGCTGCAATTTGTACACTCAGGGCTCTGATCCACTTGGATCTAATCAGTGAAACTTTGGTGAAATACACAGGATAACCTGTTACAAATATAGTGGATCCCTTTTTCCTAATGGAAAAACTCAAACTTCCCCCGGTCCCTACAGGGACTTGAAGTGGTTAATATGTGACCCCTTACGAGGGGTAAGAAAACAATGCCCAAGTGTATAGTGCCAATAATTGATGAAGAAAAGTCCAGCAAACATTTCTACACATATATGAATCTAAAATGATGTCCAATATCCTATAGCTGTGGTCTTTAGACACACACACTCGTGCACGTGATCAGGTGGTCTTCACTCAGGGGACAAAAATCCTCCGAATGGCAGAAATGCCCCCTCACCTCCAAACCTGGACCACAAGGGCCAACTCACCTTATAGGATCACACCACGGTCCTAAGGAAACTGAACTCCTCCAGGTGGAGATGCCGCTTAAGCACCTTTTCTCCATACCACTCTCAGGTCACATTCCCATCAGGCCGTGCTGTTAGGACACAAGCAGAGACATCCTCCATAGTGCAATGATGGTTATTTGGCAATATATAACAATAACAAGGCAATTAGCCCACTCACATTTGTCTCCTTCAGAAAGCACTTTTACACCTCATAATATGGGTGTACTGCATGGGTCTGTATAGTGTTCCAATATGGCGTCCAACAGGAAGTGCATCACTGGATGTTGCGTACCGACGCGTTGCATCATGTTACCACGTGACTTCATCAGGGTATACGCCCTCTGGTGATCTCAGTTGGATTATATTGTCTGTCAAATGCCAATCAAATTGTTAAGGGAGGGATTACGGCTTCCATTTTCCTAAAGTCCGCGTGAGTGACCTGACGGCGGACTTATGGTGGCCATTTTGCCGAAGTCCACATTAAGCACTCATATATTAACTTTAATGCAAACAGCAAAAAACGCCACTTTATTCTACAGTACGAGGGTGAGTGTATTGAGCTCTTATACTGAAGGTGATGCCATGAACCATAATCTCTTAAAAAACGAGTCATTGGAAAGATTTTTGTTTAACTGCTTCCCGTCCAGCCCCATAGCAGAAATTTTTATTATTATTATACAGTATTTTTACAGAAATTTTATTATTCTGTATTATTATACAGAAATAGTGCTTTAGTGCGACACGGGTGCAAACAATTACGTATATATAAACATGAATTTCAAGTTCTGGGTAGGGGGCGTTCAAGAGCTGTGTGCGCGCCCTACCCACACCAACATTTGTGGCCACGGCTGTAAATCACCGGGTCCCAGCCGGTAATTACTCGCCAGCGCCCGGTGATTCCCAAGAATCTCCAACAGGGAGGACAACTGTTTTGTTTACTAACAATCCTCCTCCCTGTCAGCTCGGGCACACTGCACAGCACAGCCATCCAGAGCAGTGTGAGTACAGTGAAGTACACAGACCCTCTCCCTAGTAACACACCCCACCCCCTAAAAAAGCTGGAAACTGGCCTGGGAAGGAGGAGGGTATAAGTGTCCTGTAGGCAAAGGGTTAATAGCAAAAAGTCAGAAATATTGTTTTTTTTTCTCCAAAAATACTCAGGAGGTTTCATTAAAACAATGGATATATTATTCTTACCTGTTCTGTGTAATGGTTTTGCACAAAACAGCTCTGATGGGTGGGCTTGGGGGCCCCCTTCCGGTAGGTCTCACGGGGCCCCATGATTTCTAACAGTGGCCCTGTTAACACCACACACAATGTAACGTTTAATATGCACTCTTCTTCCCGAGGTTCATGTAAACAAATCATTGTGAACAGTTCTTTTGTCCTTTGTTCAATCCAGACATGGAGTCATCCATTCACCTTACCACTTGGTGTCATGTCCAGTCTTTATCTCGTAGCCGTCTGATCCCACCATACCTCCCCCAGATTTATAACCTGGGAACATAAGCTGTAACCACCTTGGAATGTTCTTAGAATCTGTGTTCAGAAACCATGAAATAGAATATACAGAACAAAATGGCTTCCAGCATGTCCATGTAGAGATGAGTTCAGGCCTTCCTGTTTCATTCTGTGAGCCCAGAACAGTTCCCACATTTCTGTAGAACCCATTGGAGGTCTCTGGAGTTATACAGATAATGAGAGAGATGATTGAGATGTCCTGTGCCAGTCACAGATTTCCCAGATGATGGAGAATGTCTTCCTCATCCCAAGTTGTATCATTACAGATGAGTGGATGAGGAATATCAGATCCACCACTAATAATCTTAGTCGGGTCCTACAATCTTCCACAAGGTTTTACCTTTAAAGAAAAAGAACTTTCATTATCCTTCCCCCCATCCCCCGCTGTCTGTCCAATGTGTCAGTATAACTGAGCCAATCAGATGTGTTCTCAGCCTGTACACATGACAGCCCAGCACACCAGGCGTACAGTCTGATATCCCAATGGTTGGACGGCCATGAGTGTGTAGGCCCCTGCCATGGTGAGGGCCCCTCGGTATTAGGTAGGTAGTTTAGAAGGTGGTGGGGCTCTATAAATGGGGGACACTTATCAAACCCCTAAAGTGTGAGGACAGAGGGGATGGTTTGGTGTATTTGCATACTGGGGTCAGTTATGAAGAGATGAGATCCCACATCCCACCATCTACATCCAATCTACGTCAGATCTCCTCCCAGCATAGGAGACCACTGATGTACATTGTACGGCTGCAGATTTGTACATTACACATCGCACACATTTCCAGGAAGACAGAAGAATACTTCCCATTAGTGTGTATAAAAATGTCCATCATTTCTTCCAGAGCTCAGCACCAGCTCCCCCTTTTCCATCATCACAGCAACATTTCCTCCTCTAACACTCTCATTGTATTCTTCATAGACGGGATGTACCATGGTGGAATGTATCTATACACAGAAGAAGATTAGAAAATGGTCTGTGGGAAGTCCTCCCCTCCCCCCCCCCGCAGGTAATACACAGATCCTGATATGAAGAGACTGTCCAGAATGGAATTATATCAGATCCTCCTGTTCATGGCACTGATTATTCATCATTTTCCTTTTCTTCACATTCAGATGATGAGTCTACTGACTGATATCTACTGACCGTTATTCCGGAATGATCTGAGCGGGGATCTGTCCTTCCTCCCATTCCTCCATTTTATATTGTATTGTTACTCCTCAATGTATTCATTACTACAAAATAAAAATGTGACTTTTGGATCTTCACACCAAAACTGCCGCCACTGGTGAGACCCGAGCGCTGGGAAATTCCTGTTCATGACATGAAGATTCCTCCTACACAAGTAGAAGACACTGAACACATGGTGACAGTGCGGGGAGGACAGTGGGGGGCGCTCTCCATAACATATAAAGAAACAATGGGTTGGCAGGAGAGTCCGCACCACAAGGACAGAGGTTACCTTCAGAGACTAAGCAGCAAAAATACTGCATCTTTTTGCTATAAAAATAATTTGTATTTTTGTTTTGTATAAAAAATATATTTTCAAATATAAAACCACATAAATAAAAAACACATGTATCCCCATTAACCAAAGACAGTGTTGTCTTCCCACATGACTTCAGACATCCAGATGTGGCCACATCCAATGGGTGGGTCAGCTAGACAGTGGGGTGACCCCCTACTGTACCGGCTTCCCCTCCCCCCATATAATAAATGGTCTCTCGGGAAAACAACAACTGCTATATAAGGCCAGCTGAGGCTACACTATAGAGAGTGTTTATGAGCTGCAACAAGTAACAGACAAAAACAAAGCAATCCATGTATAAAGGAACACATCTAGTGTCATCTTCCAGGATTACAATAAGAATTGTCTCTGATATTGTTCCATCTGCAGATAAGGAGACTAAAGCCGGCAGGGAGCAGAGTCCATATGAAGGTCCAGCCGGTGCAGTGTCCCCCTTTTCAGCATTTCCATCGATCGCTCAGCATGGAATCGGCTGTAGAAATGGAAGCTGACAATTGGTGTAGCGACTCTTAGGTCACACAATGCCACTAAAGTTCCAATTGTAGCTCTAGTGGTCGCTCAGCAGGGTGCACTACAATGTCCAGCAAGCACAGTCATAGCAGAACTATCAGAAGATAGAGCAAGACAAGCCATAGAGTTCCAGCAGTTCCAGTCCACATGAGATCTTATGCCACATGAATGGTGACACACGTTAGATTGCAATGACCAATTGGCACTGTCATGGCGGAGCAATTGTGAGAGCGAGCAGAGCAAGCCGCAAGATGTGACAGTCAACGTTCATGTATGAGCCGCAGCGGTCTGGGTGTCGGGTCCAATACTGGCCCATAGTTGCCAACATTTCCAAAATGTTTTTAGGGAAACCTTTTTTTTCTGAGTGTCCAGAAAGCCCATGTACGCGGGGCTTGTACTTTAATTAGGGGTGTGGCATTCATTGATTATGGGCGTGGTTCTACATGAACATGACTTCTTTGTGGCAGGCATATTCAGCGCCTCCAATGTACGCAGTGCTGTACATCCTGTACATGACATTTCATTGTTAGGAATGTTTCTACAGGAAGATTTCTCATCAGGACAGAAACAGCTAAGAAGATATTGGGAATTGGGAACATTATTCCCCCATTTGTTTGGCTACAACAGCACTGACTGTAAAGTGCAGCAACCCGACAGCTCTTGCAGAGAATCCAGTGATAGACACCAATGACACATTTTATTTCATTATTACAGGTGCTTATATAGCGCCATCAATGTACACAGCACTTTCCATACAGTATATATTGTACATTCACATCAGTCCTCAACCAGCGGACAATCTAAGGTCCCTAATCACATCCATACACATACTAGGGCCAATCTACCTACCAGCATGTCTTTGGAGTGTGGGGGGAAACCCGCACAGGCACAGGGAGAGCATGCAAACTCCAGGCATGTAATGCCATGGTTGGGGTTTGAACCGATGCCCCTAGTGCTGCCGGATTGAAGTGCTCACCACTTAGCCACTGTGCTGCCTGATAATATGGTATAAAATATTCTGGAAACATCATGTGACTCTGACCGTTCTGCTGAGTCCTGCAACTCCTGCTGTGGCTGCTGATAGGTAGAAGGTTTTGGGGGGTGGTAAAACAATCCTGTGTGATAAAGCTAGTAAGGAGGCATCCTACTGTGGAAAGTTGGAATCCTAGAACCAAGCTGGAAATCTTTAGTAAACTAAAAGACACAAGCAGATGCTAGTAGATCCTGAGAAACGTGCAAAGAAGCAATTATCCATCACCATTTATTGGGGGGGGGGGGGGGCACTGAAATCAAGGCAAGAACAGTGGCCTGTACTGCTGCATACCTCCAGCCAATGGGGGGGATTTACTAACACTGGAGCACTCCCAATCTGCTGCAGCTGCTCTCTGTCACTGCTGCCCTGCTGTGCTGATCTGCTGAATATCTCCAGTATATCTGTGTGACTCCGTCTATAGAAATCTTCCTGCTCAGCAGCTCCCTCCTCTCACAGAGACCGCTGTTAGGCAGTTGGGCAACGCAGGGCAGCGACTACAGAGAGTAGCTTCAGCCGCTGTTCTTCTCTTTCTCCATTCTGGCTACATGTACAACAAATGCCACACATCAATGGCAATATCAAACATATGTACAAAGCCGAGTACAGTGCAGGAAATGGACTGAAAATACAGACTTGTAGACGGCCTTAAGCAACCAATTCCTTCTTGTGTTTTCAGTCCAGGTCTTCAGAGATCAGTACATGTGGGGGGTTATTGCCTTCATCCCATATCTTGGCAGATGGTCACTATTTTACTTGGAGTATTAGAAGTTGTAAGTGTTCTGGACATTAATACTGAAACTTTATAGACAGGCAACTCCTATCCTCATATTGATGTGAAATGAAAGTGCTTCGTGCTCAAAAGTTCTGCAGTAAAAGTGTTCCGGTGCAAACAGTGCTTCTCAAGCCAAAGGGCCTCTTACCAACCAGGAATGATCTGGAATTACAGAGATCAGATGCGTCTTCTCTATCCAAGGATGGCCGACACTCCCACCATCAGACCCCCAGGGGGCTCCGTGATCCCATCAATGGGATATGGTGATATGGTCCCCACACAAGGAAATCACGCCTTGGCCACGCCAAACAGCGCCGACCACCAATCAGATGTATAAAGTGCAAACAGGGAGGAGCCTCATAGTGTAGTGAGATCAAATCTTTTGTATTAAATATTACATTTATATTTGGGTGAATAGGAACATGTGATGTACAATACCAAAAGTACTGCCGCGGGACCAGCTGACATGCCTGCACGTGATGACATCACACCCAGCTCCGCCCATTGTGGTTCTCCTTAATTGGCCTCCTCTGGGATTGGAGGATAGTGTGAGACGTCATTACTCCTCATGTAAAGCGGAAGTGATGCTGGAAGAGCTCGGTGCATACATGTGACCCCAGGAAGGAGATCAATGATCACACAAAGCAGTATATCTAGTGACTCTCTGCTTAAAATATATCAAAATTAATTGTACATATAAAAAAATGAAAAAATGTATACGAAAAAAGTTTAAGTGTGAAAAACATATATATATATACAAAAATGATTGTATCCTCCATTATTTGTAAGATGAATTGGCCAGTTACTGAAGGGACAAACCTCAAGGAGAGACAGCGTCCTCTAGTGGTTCTGTCAGGGATGCAGGTGTGACCAGAGATGTGTGGACTGACACAGGGAAACACAGGCTTCAGATATGGTATAAATAAGACAATTTATTAAAGACTAACAATACAAATATAAACGCAGTGCACCAAACCCCAAGCTAACACAAATACATACAACAAGGTGAAACAAACCCAAACCTAAACTGATACAGGTACATACACATATAGAGCACAATGTAATCAGGCAGGCCGGGTCGATAACTATCGGGCAGGTAGGTACGGGAGGAGCAGGCGGAGAGAATGGTCAGGGTCACAAGCCAGGGATCAAAACAGGAGAAGTCAGCAGAGGTCAGGATCAGGCAGGGTCAGCAACATGTCAGGCAGAGGCAGGAACAGGAACGCAGGTTACAGGATACAGGGGCCCATGGAAAAACACACACCAAGGCACAGACTGCAGGTCTGGCCATCCCTTAAATACACCTGCAATCAGCCTCAGGTGATGGCTAATTGCCGAAGTGAACCTCTGGTTGTTGAGAGCACCCGCTGGCCAGCCCTGGTACTGCAGCCCACAAGGCAGGTGAGTCCCACCACTATTGGCAAGTCCATTCCTGACAGGTTCTATGTATGAGCAACTGGTTATTCCACATAAAAAATCATAGGAGCGCGTAGACACAAAAAATGTATTTACAGAAATATAAAAAAAATTAACCCCTCGCCCTCCAGAGGATTTACCCCCCTTAATGACCACGCCTCCTTTTGCTACTCGGCACTGCACTAATTCAACTGATAATTGCGCTGTCATGAAAAGCTGTACCCAAACATCCTTTTTTTTCACACAAATAGCGCTTTCTTTTGGTGGTATTTGATCACCTGTGCACGCTATAAACAAAAAAAATGTTGTAAAAAAATGTTTTAAAAAAAACAACATTTTCTCAATTCTATCATAATAAATATCCAAAAAGCTAAAATTTTGTCATAAATTTAGGCCAAAATATATTCTTAAAAAAATCCCAGTAAGTGTATATTGATTGCTTTGTGTGACAGTTATAGCGTCTACAAACTATGGGATAGATACTGGAATTTACACAGCTTTTACTTTCTGACTGCCCATCACATTTCTTGAGATGCTAAAATACCAGGACAGTACAAACACCCCAAAATGACCCCTTTTCAGAAAGTAGACACCCTAAGCTATCTGCTGAGAGGCATATTGAGTCCATGGAAGATTTTTTTTTTTTCCACAAGTTTCTGGAAAATGACAAAAACTTTTTTTTTACACAAATTTATCATTTAAATTATATATTTCTCACACAAGCCATGGATATATGTGGAATTACACCCCAAAATACATTCTGCTACTTCTGCCGAGTATGGGGATACCACATGTGTGAGACTTTTTGGGTGCCTAGCCACATACAGGAGCCTGAAATCTAATGACCACTTTGAAAGCCTGATGGTGCATAACTTCCTCATTTCACTTCCTCACTACCTATCACAGTTTTGGAGGCCCTGAAATGCCAGGATAGCACCAACCCCCCCCCCCCCAAATTACCCCTTTTTAGAAAATTGACACCCCAAGGAATTTAAAAAGAGGCATGTTGAGTATTTTGCAGATCTAATTTTTTCTCTCAAGGTTTTGAAATATAAAAAAATATGTTTTTTTTTTTTTTCTTCAATTTTCAAAAACTTGCGGCAACAAACGAGATCTGAAAAATACTCACCATGCTTCTGATCAAGTTCCTTGCGGTCTCTACTTTCCAAAAAGTGGTCATGGGGGGGGGGGGGTTGTACTATCCTGGCAGTTCAGGGCCTCCGAAACTGTGATAGGTAGTCAGGAAGTGTAATGAGGAAATAAAAGCCTGAATGTGCTTATTGGATTTTGGGGTCCTGTACTTGGCTATACTGCCAAAATGTCTCTCACATGTAGTACCCCCATACTCGGGAGAAGTAGCAGAATGTATTTTGGGGAGTAATTCCACATATACCCATGGCATGTGTGAGCAATAAATCATTTAAGTGACAATTTTGTGTGAAAAAAAAACATTTGTTTGTTATTTTCCAAAAACTTGTGGTAAAAAAAATAAATTCTTCTATTGATTCAACATACCTCTCAGCAAATAGTTTGGGGTGTCTACTTTCCAAAAAGGGTCGTTTTGGGAGGTGGGGGCATTTTATGCCCAGCATTAGAAGTTTATGTCACACATCACTCACTCTTCTAACCACCTGAAGACCAAGCCTTGTCTGCCATTTTTTGTTCACATGAAAAAAATCTGTATTTTTTTGCTAGGAAATTAATTTAAACCCCAAACATTATATATTTTTTTAAATCAAACACCCTAGTGAATAAAATAGTGGGTACTACAATTTTTTATGTCACATAGTACTCGAGTAGAAATTTTTCAAACGCAATTTAAAAAAAAAAAATACACTTTTTTTTACTTTTAATGCATAAAAACACTAAATATTGGCCAATTATTTGGTAAAATATATAAGATGATGTTTGCAGAGTAAATAGATACCAAACATGACATGCTTTAAAACTGCTCATGCCCCGTGCAATGGTGACAAACTGCATATGTTTTTAATATTCATAGGCAATGGTTTAAAAGCCTTTATAAGATACCATTTTAGATTTACAGAAGAGGTCTGATGTTAGAATTACTGCCCTTGATCTGACGTTCATGGCGATACCTCACATGCATGGTGCAACCGCTGTTTACATACTGGCACAGGGTCAATGCTCACGAACGCAGATGTGCCCATGCGCAGGGGGGCCAAGGTACTTTTTTTTTTAAGTTATTTTGATTTTTGTATTATTTTTACACTGTCCCTATTTTTTTAATAACTTTTAATGCTATCACGGGGAATGTGAATATTCTTTATAACTTCAATGGACATTGTCATAGATTCTTTTTTAAGAAATCTGGGGTCTATCAGACTCTGGATCTCTCCTCTGCCCTTACATTATCTAATCAAACCAAGATCGCTGTGATCAGATGCTTTCCCAATTTACAAATGGCGCTGTTTATATCCTGTGAAACTGAAGAGATGAAATGCTCGTAGCTTCTGATTTCTTAGACTATAGAGATGATCGGCACCATTCTGGTCTTCAATCAGCTCTATGGTCAGCTGGCAGAAACACCGGCTGCCCAAGAAGGCCATGGAAGGAAGTGGGGGAGGGGGCATCATCTTCCTCTGCTTTTAAAAGCAATCCTGCAGCTTATTAGCCACTAGGATTGCTTTTACATGAAAGCAGATCGACGGCTGAAAAAAATGATACCAGGATGATACCTGCAGCTGTAGGCATCATCCTGGTATAAGCATTCAAAGTCCAGGGATGTACCAGTACCTCGGTTTATGAATTTAATTTGTTCTGCAGGACATTTCATATAGCGAAAAATTTGTAAACAGAAACACTGTTTCCCATAGGAATGCAGTGAAAACCAATTAATCTGTTCAATAGGTCAGAAAAACAGCAAACACGACTAAAATACTGCATGAGTTATTTTATTAACTCATGCAGTATTTTAGTAGTGACAACCATGTGTTAATATTTCAGCAGTCAGAGGGGTTCCCCACTGACAGATGAATGTAAAAGAATTGCTGGTAATTAAAAAAAAAATAATTTCAGGCAATTTACTCAGCTGTCAGGTGCCAGTTTTTACATGTAATTACCGCTTTTTTTTCCCCTTCACTATACAGTAGTTCAGAACTTCATCAGTCACTTTCCCCCTCCAGCTGAAAGAGTGAAAGTTTCTTTTAGTTTATTTCTCCAAGTTAAAATATACAATGTTTACTCTCAGTTTCTTAAAATATACAAAGTATCCTTTAGCTCTGGGAAACTGACAGTTAATGTTGTGAGCTATACTGAAGACAAAACAAGATGGCAATTGCATTTAAAAATCAGCACTGACATACACTTAGTATTGTGAAAAAAAATAGTAAAAAATGTATAACCCGAGGCATTATTTTCAATGGATTTTCATTCGTAAACCGAAAATTATGTTAAAAGAGGCATTCCTAAACCGCAGTATTACTGTATATACTATGTTATTTTTTTTTTATATGCAGCCTGTGAACTGAATGAAAAAAAGAGAAGAAATCTCTGCCAGAAAAAGTGTGTGGTACGCCCACCGTTAGAATATACCACCCTGCATCCACCCACTGCTAATGGTGGGCACACATTAGGTCACATGGTGCCACATGCGCCAGTTCCAAGATTGTACAAATGTCTAAATAGTGGCACGCTTGAATAAACATTGTCCACATATAAGTGGTACCCCATATGGAGAAGGATAACACCAAGTCCCAAACTATCTTGCCACTGCTCCCCATGTAGTCTGGGCATCTGGGGGGCTCCACATGACTATCTTTTCCCTCGTAACTCTGAACAATACTTGTGCTCACCACCGCACCAGCTTGTACTACACTTATGGGACTCACCACGTCACCAAGTCATACTGCAATGCTGGTATTATTATTATTATTATTATACAGTATTTATGGCGCCAACAGTTTGCTCAGCGCTTTATATTATAGAGGGAGACAATACAGTTCAATACAAGAGGGTTAGGAGGGCCTGATCCTGGGAGCTTACAATCTAAGAGGTATGTAAAAGACCAGGATGTACTAGACCACTGGTGCTCGCCAGTTAGCGTGGCACTAGTACTGGCACTCTGCTGCATATGAGAGTCATCAAAATTTACTGACAGGTGCTAACAGAGATCAGGCCTGATTCTGCCAACATTGCAGTTTTGTGTGCAATGTATAAAGTGACAGTGACCTACTGGCACTGCACTTGCTGGGGGAGAAGGGGGGGGTAAGCGTAGGGGCTAAACGCAGGTGATGGGGCTGATTCCGCTAACGCTGCATTTTTGGGAACACTATACTAATGTGAACGCTATTATAGTGCTGATCTGATCAAAGATATTGAACCATTCAGGCACTATACTAGCAATGGAGGTTTATTGTGTATGAGCATCTTCCTGGCAATCAAGGGGTTAAATGTGATGACTGGTGTACTGACGGGCAATCTGATGCCATCTGGGAGAGGCATGAAAACAACGGGAGCATGAATCACATATATATGTGATTTTGCGCACCTGTGCCATCCTGTAGCAGTATTTCGGCTGTAGGGTGGTCAGGAAGCCGTTACCGAAGCGGTTTGTGTTATGGTGCTGCGTTACTTTAACTGACAATTGTGCGGTCATGCAATACTGCAACCAAATTAAATTTACATCCTTTTTTTGCAACAAATTGAGCTTTCTTTCAGTGGTATTTGATCACCTGTGTGTGTTTTATTTTTTGCGCTATAAAAAAAAGGATCGACAATTTTGACAAAAAACTATATTTTTTACTTTTTGCTATTAAACATGTCCAGTAAAAAAATTTAAAAATTAAATTTTGTCATAAATTTAGGCCAAAATGCATTCTGCAACATGTCTTTGATTAAAAAAAAAAATCCCAATACGTGTAAATTAATTGGTTTACATGAAAGTTATAGCATTAAAGTTATAAGTTACAAATGACGGAATAGATACTGGATTTTTTTAATACTAATAATGGCGATGATCAGTGACTTATGGTGGTGATCAGCGACTTATGGTGGCACTGTGGGACTGCAGTGGACATTCTGACACTGGGGGGACATGACTTGGGGTCACTGACATCCCAGTGACACCAATACAGTGATCAGTGAAAAATAATAACACTGACAATGTTCTAATGGGACTGGGGAGGAAGGGGTTAACATTTGGAGGCAATCAAAGGGTTAATTGTGTGATCGGAGTGTTTCACTGTAAGCACACTGACAGGGATGGCTGTGCTCAGCCATACCGATCAGTGTGCCCAAACTGACAGGGAGGAAAGCTGCATTGTAAACAATGCAGCTCTCCTCCCTGTCAGTGTTTGCTGGTAATCACCAGGCTCTGGTGGGTAGTCACTGGCTGGGACCCGGTGATTGACACACACGGCCATGATTAGCGGCTCAGGTAGGGCAGTCATGTGCCTTGCATGCGCCCCCTAACCGGAAATGCAAAATCATATATATATATAAATGATTATGTGCAGTGGTGCCACCCTGCTGGTCAGCAACCAGTTAATATAAAGGCCATGTAAAGTGATTCTCACAGCCATATACACTACTTACAGTATAATGCCAAAAGTATTGGGCCGCCTGCCTTCCCACACACATGACCTTTACTGGCCCCCCAGTAGTAGTCCGTAGGGTTCAATATTGAGTTGGCCCCGCCCTTCCCACACACATGACCTTTACTGGCCCCCCAGTCTTAGTTCGTAGGGTTCAATATTGAGTTGGCCCCGCCCTTTGCAGCTATAACAGCTTCAGCTCTTCTGGGAAGGCCGTCCACAAGGTTTAGGAGGGTGTCTATGGGAAGGTTGGACCATTCTTCCAGAAGCACATTTGTCAGGTCAGGCACTGATGTCGGGGGAGGAGGCACTGATGTTGGGGGAGGAGGCCTGGCTCGCAGTCTCCGCTCTAATTCATCCCAAAGGTGTTCTATGGGGTTGAGGTCAGAACTCTGTGCAGGACAGTCAAGTTCCTCCACCCCAAACTGGCTCCTCCATGTCTTTATGGACCTTGCTTTGTGCACTGGTGGGCAGTCATGTATGAACAGGAAGGGGCCATCCCCAAACTCCTCCCACAAAGTTGGGAGCATGAAATTGTCCAACATGTCGCCTTAAGAGTTTCCTTAACTGGAACTAGGGGGCCAAACCCAACCCCTGAAAAAAAAACCCACACCATAATCCCCCCTCCACCAAAATTTACACTTGGCACAATGAAGTCAGGCAAGTTCCGTTCTCCTAGCAACATCCATCGGACACATCCATCACATTTCCAGACAGAGAAGTGTGATTGGTCACTCCAGAGAACACATCTCCATTGCTCTAGAGTCCAGTGACGGCGTGCTTTACGCCACGGCAACCGACGCTTTGCATTGCACTTGGTGATGGAAGGCTTGGATGCAGCTGCTAGGCCATGGAAACCCATTCCATGAAGCTCTCTACGCACTGTTGTTGGGCTCATCTGAAGGCCACACCAAGTTTGGAGGTATTTAGCTGTTGACTCTGCAGACAGTTGGTGACTTCTGCGCACTGTGTGCTTCAGCATGCGCTGACCCCGCCCTGTCATGTGACGTGGCCTACCACTTGGTGGCTGAGTGTCTGTTGTTCCCAGTTGCTTCCACTTTGTTATAACCCCACTAACAGTTGAGCGTGGAATATTTAGTAGCCAGGAAATGTCATGGATGGACTTATTGCCCAGGTGGCCACCTATCACGGGACCACGCTTGGAGTCACTGAGCTCCTGAGAGCAACCCATTCTTTCACCAATATTTGTAGAAGCCGTCTGCATGCCTAGGGGCTTGATTGTATACACCTGTGTCCATGGAGGGGATTGGAACACCTGAATCACATGATATGGAGGGGATTGGAACACATGAATCCAATGATTTGGAGGGGATTGGAACACCTGAATCACATGTTTGGGGGGGATTGGAACACCTGAATCACATGATTTGGAGGACTGGCCCAATACTTCCGTCAATATAGTGTATTTGCCCTTTCAGTATGAGGTCTCTTCACATGTCACAGGGCAGCTGGTTTGCACAGTTGTGATCCCCCCCAGATATAAGATGGCGTTCTGAGGAAACATACATTTGTCATTTAATCATTTAAGGTGAAAAAATAACGAGTTAAGGAAGCCAAGGTGATCCTGTGTTTGTGAAGTACAATAGAGGAATTTGCACCCCCTGTGTGCTTTGTGTCAGCAGCAACCCTTCAGGAGACGGTGAATCGGTTAAACCGAACAGAAGAACATTTGATGGAAGGCGAGTCACCGAGGGGAACATGACAAAATAAAACCCAGCAACTTGGAGCTTTGTGAGACACCTGCTGGTGAAGAGTGTAAGGGAACAAGTCAGGAGCATAGTGCCCCCAACAGTTGGCACAGGGGAACTGCAAGATTCCTCATTGGATGCTATAGATCAGCGGTTCTCAACCTGGGGGTCGCGACCCCTTTGGGGGTCGAACGACCATTTCCCAGGGGTCGCCTAAGACCATCGGAAAACACATATTTCCGATGGTCTTAGGAACCGAGACACCGCTGCAGTCTCCGGCGATGTGTGGGCGGGATGATACGCTGCTGTCACCTGGCCACACCTCCGGGATCGCTCAGCAGCTCCGCCTCCTTGCCGCTGATTGGCCACCGGAACTGTAGCTCAGGAGAGGCACACAGGCGGCCAATCATCGGCGAGGAGGTGGAGCTTGGAGAGGAGGAGCCGAGCGGCAGCGCGCGTACATCAAAGAAGACCGAGGGAGCTGACGGAGCGAGTGAAGAGGAGAGCGGCCAGAGAAGGAAGACAGCTGACAGGTAAGTGAGAGAGCGAGCCCAGGCTGGAGCAGGGGTCAGCAAAGTAAGTATCATTGGTGTCAGTGGGAGGAATAGTGCCCCATCATTTGTGTCACTAATACCAACGATGGGGCACTATTCCTCCCCCCACTGACACCAACGATGGGGCACTATTCCTCCCCCCACTGACACCAACGATGTGGCACTATTCCTCCCCCCACTGACACCAACGATGTGGCACTATTCCTCCCCCCACTGACACCAACGATGGGGCACTATTCCTCCCCCCACTGACACCAACGATGGGGCACTATTCCTCCCCCCACTGACACCAACGATGGGGCACTATTCCTCCCCCCACTGACACCAACGATGGGGCACTATTCCTCCCCCCCACTGACACAAACGATGGGGCACTATTCCTCCCCCCACTGACACCAACGATGGGGCACTATTTCCCCCCCCCTGACCCCAATGATGGGGCACTATTCTCCCCTCCACCACACTGACATCAATGATGGGGCACTATTCCTCCCACTGACACCAATGATGTGGCACTATTCCTCCCACTGACACCAGTGATGGGGCACTACTCCCACTGACACCAGTGATGGGGCACTACTCCCCCCACTGACACCAGTGATGGGGCACTATTCCTCCCACTGACACCAATGATGGGGCACTACTCCCCCCACTGACACCAATGATGGGGCACTACTCCCCCCACTGACACCAATGATGGGGCACTACTCCCCCCACTGACACCAATGATGGGGCACTACTCCCCCCACTGACACCAGTGATGGGGCACTACTCCCCCCACTGACACCAGTGATGGGGCACTACTCCCCCCACTGACACCAGTGATGGGGCACTACTCCCCCCACTGACACCAGTGATGGGGCACTACTCCCCCCACTGACACCAATGATGGGGCACTACTCCTCCCACTGACACCAATGATGGGGCACTACTCCTCCCACTGACACCAATGATGGGGCACTACTCCTCCCACTGACACCAATGATGGGGCACTACTCCTCCCACTGACACCAATGATGGGGCACTATTCCTCCCACTGACACCAGTGATGGAGCACTACTCCTCCCACTGACACCAGTGATGGAGCACTACTCCTCCCACTGACACCAGTGATGGGGCACTATTCCTCCCACTGACACCAATGATGAGGCACTATTCCTCCCACTGACACCAGTGATGGAGCACTACTCCTCCCACTGACACCAGTGATGGAGCACTACTCCTCCCACTGACACCAGTGATGGAGCACTACTCCCCCCACTGACACCAATGATGGGGCACTACTCCCCCCACTGACACCAATGATGGGGCACTACTCCCCCCACTGACACCAATGATGGGGCACTACTCCCCCCACTGACACCAATGATGGGGCACTACTCCTCCCACTGACTCCAACGATGGGGCACTATTCCTCCCACTGACACCAGTGATGGAGCACTACTCCTCCCACTGACACCAGTGATGGGGCACTACTCCCCCCACTGACACCAGTGATGGAGCACTACTCTCCCCACTGACACCAATGATGGGGCACTACTCCCCCCACTGACACCAATGATGGGGCACTACTCCCCCCACTGACACCAATGATGGGGCACTACTCCCCCCACTGACACCAATGATGGGGCACTACTCCTCCCACTGACTCCAACGATGGGGCACTACTCCTCCCACTGACACCAACGATGGGGCACTATTCCTCCCACTGACACCAACGATGGGGCACTATTCCTCCCACTGACACCAACGATGGGGCACTATTCCTCCCACTGACACCAACGATGGGGCACTATTCCTCCCACTGACACCAACGATGGGGCACTATTCCTCCCACTGACACCAACGATGGGGCACTATTCCTCCCACTGACACCAACGATGGGGCACTATTCCTCCCACTGACACCAACGATGGGGCACTATTCCTCCCACTGACACCAACGATGGGGCACTATTCCTCCCACTGACACCAACGATGGGGCACTATTCCTCCCACTGACACCAACGATGGGGCACTATTCCTCCCACTGACACCAACGATGGGGCACTATTCCTCCCACTGACACCAACGATGGGGCACTATTCCTCCCACTGACACCAACGATGGGGCACTATTCCTCCCACTGACACCAACGATGGGGCACTATTCCTCCCACTGACACCAACGATGGGGCACTATTCCTCCCACTGACACCAACGATGGGGCACTATTCCTCCCACTGACACCAACGATGGGGCACTATTCCTCCCACTGACACCAACGATGGGGCACTATTCCTCCCACTGACACCAACGATGGGGCACTATTCATCCCACTGACATCAGTGATGGGGCACTACTCCTTCCACTGACACCAATGACATGGCACTACTCCTCCCACTGCAAAATTACAGTTATGAAGTAGCAATGAAAATAATTTTATGGTTGGGGGTCACCACAACATGAGGAACTGTATTAAGGGGTCGCGGCATTAGAAAGGTTGAGAACCACTGCTATAGATGAACCTTTTACTGTCTGAGCTCATTCTCTAAGGGATTACAGAGGATGTTTCCTCCATTCCAGCAGAACTGTCTGATTTGTGTAAGGGGAGGGTTAACATGAGATCATATGATGAGCCTTCCTCTTTAATATCCACATGCCATGCATGCATTTATATGTGTATTGCCGTACATGTTAGAAAAAACATATTTGTGGTTCCATTATGTACTTTGGCTGCACCATGAAGACAGCAAAAATGGATGCCACCTTTTTGTTGTAGGTGTGGTCTATAAAATCGGCATGGCTTGGATCCAGTACATTATAACTGCAATAACATTACTGTGTGAGTTAGATACAACGTAAGCCGGCCATAGACAGTCCGAATCTTGGCCAGTTCAGTGGGGACCGGCCGAGATTCCAGCCATGTATGGGCTGGCTGATTATACCCAAGCTGATTGATTGATCAACTTGGGTACAGCCAACCTGCTGGATTTTCCATGCTTTAGACACTAGTAATAATCCTTGTGTGTTCTCCCAGAAGGGATGTCCCCCTCCCGCTGGAATAACTCAATAGTTCTGCAGGAGCACAGTCAGTGTTGATGGGGAAATCAAAGGATTTTACATCCTGCAACCCGTGGTTGCAGGAAAGAAAATCACTCCATCTATGGCCAACTTTACTTCAGCTGTTAGATCTTCACTGTTTCATAATTATATTGTTCCATGTTCTCAGCCTCTTTCCACAGTCATGGACCCAGTTCTATTCCTCCGAATATAGAATTTGAACAAAAAAAGAAAAAAAAAAAGGTGTGGGGTCCCCCCAAATCCTTAACAGCTTCCTTATCCAAGCATGCAACGTGGATGACCAAGAAATGGTTGGATGAGCCTGAATCCCCCCACCAGGTCACATGACCTCAACACAGGGAGTGTACCTTACCTAGGGTGGAGCACCCAAGCAAAGCACCTTTTGATGAGGACCATGGCCTCATCCCCAAGCCCTGGCCTAGTGGTTGTAGGAGTAAGCAGCAGGATTTATTTAAATCTGGAACCCCCATTTAACAAGTCCCCAGATACCGCCCCCTTCATGAAGGAGTAAGGGGTGCATAGTACCCCTGGTTTCTTATTCACAAAAAATGTGGAAAGTAAATAAAGACAACACTTTTAAGGAAAGGTCCCACAATGAAAATCTACCATCAATCACATCAGCCAGTGATGTAGATCCATGCCAATCACAATAAAGGATGCCTGCCACCCCACTGAAAGAAAATCCTGACCCTGTCAGGTATTTTTGATTATATCATTTACTTACATATTATTATTGTTTTTTTTGTCTCTCTGGAAGGATAGACCATACTATGCATTTTACTACACAGCTGGTGGTACAACATATACAGTATATGAGGCACTGATCTATGTTCTGTTCATTTCCAGTATTGTGTATATCACAAATTGACAAAATGGAGATACTTGAGGTCAGGGCCGCTGATAAGGGGGTACCCCAGGCCCTGACCTCAAGCCCCATCAGCTGCAGAGAGGGGCCCGGGCAGCTGGCAAGTCCATCTACAGCTCCTAAATGCCATTGTTAGCCTCCTGTCATTCTACCATCATTCTACCACACAGCGGCTCAGTGTTGTGATGTTGGAGGCTCTCCGGCTCCACAAGTTTCACACTTTCAACTTTCCTTGTGTTTATATTTGATTGCAGTGTTGTTTCTCTCCCCCCAGACTGCTGATCCCTTTCTGTTCACTGATACAATCCTCTCTCCTTATACAACTTCACCCCCTCCCCCCTGTCATCACCTGTTCCATCTGCCAATATAGTATCCCCGCCTCACTCTTTTTATGTAACTATTTATTTCCTGATCTTGTTACTGTGTCTCATTTTCTATCAGCTACAGCTCAGATCTCACATTATTATACGATTGCTGATTATATATCACCACTAGTCTGATTGACTTCACAATTCCTGGTTAGTCCCGTTCCCTGACCTATTGTAACGGACCCGACCCAGACTGTGCTTGAGTACTTCCGTTAGACTACCGCTTCCCCATCCGAACACTGACCACGGACACCACAGCGGACCATACAAGAGTAGACGACACCAGTCTTGAAGTAAACCAGGACATAGACTAGTTTATTTGAACACAGATACAAGATATATACAGTCAGGGGACAATCCCCCCTCCCTGCATAATGACACAGGGCGGGGCAATCCCCCCTACCTGCATAATGACACAGGGTGGGGCAATCTACATTTAGTAACAAGAGACACACAAGTATTCAAACTTCACACCAGCAGACAGGGGCAGACTGACCATTTGGAAACAGGGGCACTGCCCGAGGGCCAAGGGGCAGTAGGGGACCCCATGAGATGCCCCTGGTACCTTTTTCATAGGATTTTTTGAGTTTGGGCAAGGACACAGGGGCCCCATGATCCCTTATTGCCTGGGGGCCTCATGAGTTGTCAGTCCAGCCCTGCCAGCAGACAGTCCCATCAGGGGGGAGGGCTGCTGGAGACACGCTCCCCCCCACCAAGCTAATACACAAACATATACATCCCATAATAGTTTGCTCCCAAGCAAGACACACAATAGAACAATGGAAAGAAGCCACACAGCATTAAACAATCAACAACCCCCCACCTCAATATTAGGACATATCACCCTGTACCCCTAACAGGCACAGGGTGACTTACACATAAGAGGGATATGGGGAGCTGAGACAGGGGTCTACCCACCTCTCCAAAGTGAGCTGGGTTCCATGGGCCCCCACCCAAAGTGACTCCAGTCACAACTTTAGGGCCAGTTCACACTACATGCATTTTCTTGGCTTTTTTTTTGCATTCAAAATGCACAGAAAGAAGGTGATATAAGAGGCTGCGTTCTGTCTGCACAGAACTGTACTGGAACGCATCAAAAACACATAAAAAACACACCAGAATGTACTAAAAATTGTCAAAAACGAGCATGCAAAAACACATCTGGAACACCTTTAGACTGTTTCCATAGAGTGAACCGGCCCTTAGGACTTGTTCACACCATTTGTGGTGCAGAAACGCATGCAAGAGCACGCATTGTCCTGCACAGCAAAGACACGCAATGCCCTCTGCAGATGTGCGCAGAAACCATGATGAAAACGTCATTGTGCCTCCACACGTCTAGTAAACAGACGCATTCATAGACACCAAAATGCATGGCACCACATTACTACTGTGCGTTTAGGTGCAACACATATTTACAATAACACGCCTGCAGTATCTCTGCATGTTCCCACACGTCAGGCAGCCCATTGACATTAATGAGCTGAGGAAACAAAAGTCAGAAATGCCCCATTCACACGGGTCCTCTGTCCTGTACAGCATGAATGAGGGGGGTGTTCATGTGGCTGGGGCCCCCTGTTACACTATGGGGACACAGCAGCTGTATGAACACAGGTTGTCATGTGACAGGTGAGCAGGCGTGGGGAAGTGGCCCTGAATACTTGTACTGGGGCCACTGGACAGGAGAGAGGGGCCAATGAATGCTGGGGGGAGCAATGACATGAAGGATCTGGGCTGCTCTGTGGCAAACTACTGTGCGGGGCAGGTAAGTCTTACTTGTTTATTATTGTATTTTGGAACAATTGTTAAGATCACTTTTCCCCACCCACCTGTGACACCAGACAGCCAATCCCAGCAGGCTTCCCAGGGCCCCCCTCTGCCTTGTACTCCAGATGTGAATCTGCTGAAAGAACAATACAAACATTTAGATCCATAGCAGAGGATCTTTATTCTTCATAAATCTACAGGTGGCACAGACAATGGCCAACACTGGCCGGCTGTTCTCCTCCTCTCCACTCTCTTCCCCAAGTCACAGCATGTGTTCATGGAATGTTTGATTGGCCAGGACAACGTGTCATGTGACTACACACTGGGTAACATGGCAAGCACCGCTATGTGCCCGCCCTAGAGTTTGGTCTAATTGCACTTTTGGTCCCAAATGTATGGATTCTGAACACCAAATTGCTGAATAATATCTCCCAGGATGCCCCCTCTAGATAACCACCTCAGGGTCAGCCGTAATTCCTCATAAACAAAAGCTCAGCATAGTGCTTTATCCTGTAATTACTTTTATTGCACAATAAACCATAAGAAATGAAGTCACATTCCGGAGGTGCATACCGCACCATGTATGATGAACATCCAGTAATGACCTTCTTTAGGCACTAGATGGCAGTATCATCCCCTGCAGCATAGACCAGTCCAGGCTCCAAAACGTCCCCACACTGTGTAATGCAAGAAGAGGGACCGTATCATTACTGCCATCTAGTGCCTAAAGAAGGTCATTACTGGATGTTCATCATACATGGTGCGGTATGCTCCTCCGGAATGTGACTGCATTTCTTATGGTTTAAATGCATTGTACTCTAACTCATTACACTAACACACTGTACACTAACACACTGTACACTAACACACTGTACACTAACGTACTGTACACTAACGCACTGTACACTAACACACTGTACACTAACGCACTGCACACTAACGCACTGTACACTAACGCACTGTACACTAACACACTGTACACTAACACACTGTACACTAACGCACTGTACTCTAACTCATTACACTAATGCACTGTACACTAATGCACTGTACACTAACACACTGTACACTAACACACTGTACACTAACACACTGTACACTAACGCACTGTACTCTAACTCATTACACTAATGCACTGTACACTAACGCACTGTACACTAACGCACTGTACACTAACACACTGTACACTAACACACTGTACACTAACGCACTGTACTCTAACTCATTACACTAATGCACTGTACACTAATGCACTGTACACTAACACACTGTACACTAACGCACTGTACACTAACGCACTGTACACTAACACATTGTACCTAACGCATTGTACACTAACGCACTGTACAATAAACGCACTGTACACTAACGCACTGTACACTAATGCACTGTACACTAACGCACTGTACACTAACGCACTGTAAAATAAACACACTGTACACTAACGCACTGTAAACTAACGCATTGTACACTAACGCACTGTACACTAA
Source organism: Staurois parvus (assembly GCF_062004578.1). Classification (NCBI taxonomy): domain Eukaryota; kingdom Metazoa; phylum Chordata; class Amphibia; order Anura; family Ranidae; genus Staurois; species Staurois parvus. The sequence continues at coordinate 1,331,302 of NW_028318308.1, read as the reverse complement.
CGCACTGTAGACTAACGCATTGTACACTAACGCACTGTACACTAACGCAATGTACACTAACGCACTGCACACTAATGCACTATATACTCTAACGCACTGTACACTAACACACTGTATACTCTAACACACTGTACACTAACACACGGTATACTCTAACGCATTGTACACTAACACATTACACTAACACACTGTACACTAACACACTGTACACTAACACATTACACTAACACACTGTACACTAACACACTGTACACTAACACATTACACTAACACACTGTACACTAACACACTGTACACTAACACATTACACTAACACACTGTACACTAACGCACTGTACACTAACACACTGTACACTAACGCACTGTACACTAACACACTGTACACTAACACACTGTATACTCTAACGCATTGTACACTAACGCATTACACTAACACACTGTACACTAACGCACTGTACACTAACACACTGTACACTAACACACTGTACACTAATGCAATGTATACTCTAACGCACTGTACACTAACACACTGTATACTCTAACGCATTGTACACTAACACATTACACTAACACACTGTACACTAATGCACTATATACTCTATACTCTAACGAACTTTATAGTCTAACGCACTGTACTCTAACTCACTGTGCAGTCTAAAAGCACTGTACACTAACGCACTGTACACTAACACATTACACTAACACACTGTACACTAACGCACTGTACACTAACACATTACATTAACACATTGTACACTAACGCACTGTACACTAACGCATTGTACACTAACACATTACACTAACGCACTGTACACTAACACATTACACTAACGCACTGTACACTAACGCACTGTACACTAACACACTGTACACTAACACACTGTACACTAATGCACTGTACACTAACACACTGTACACTAACACACTGTACACTAACACACTGTACACTAATGCACTGTACACTAACACATTACACTAACGCACTGTACACTAACGCACTGTACACTAACACATTACACTAACGCACTGTACACTAACACACTGTACACTAACGCACTGTACACTAACGCACTGTACACTAACGCACTGTACACTAACACACTGCAGACTAACGCATTGTACACGAACGCACTGTACACTAATGCACTATATACTCTATACTCTAACGCACTGTACACTTTAACGCACTTTATACTCTAAAGCACTGTACTCTAACTCACTGTGCAGTCTAAAAGCACTGTACACTAACGCACTGTACACTAACGCACTGTACACTAACACATTACACTAACACACTGTACACTAACGCACTGTACACTAACACATTACACTAACACACTGTACACTAACGCACTGTACACTAACGCACTGTACACTAACACACTGTACACTAACACATTACACTAACGCACTGTACACTAACGCACGCCCTAGAGTTTTGGTCAAACTGCACTTTTGGTCCCAAACGTATGAACTCTGAAGATCAACTTGCTGAATAATATCTCCCAGGATGCCCCTCCAGATAACCACCTAAGCTCAGCATAGTGCTTTATCCTGTAATTACTTTTATTGTACAATAAACCATAAGAAATGAAGTCACATTCCGGAGGAGCATACCGCACCATGTATGATGAACATCCAGTAATGACCTTCTTTAGGCACTAGATGGCAGTAATGATACGGGCCCTTGCCTTGCATTACACAGTGTGGGGACGTTTTGGAGCCTGGACTGGTCTATGCTGCTGGGGATGATACTACCATCTAGTGCCTAAAGAAGTACATTACTGGATGTTCATCATACATGGTGCGGTATGCTCCTCCGGAATGTGACTGCATTTCTTATGGTTTAAACGCATTGTACTCTAACTCATTACGCTAACGCACTGTACACTAACGCACTGTACACTAACGCATTGTACACTGACGCACTGTACACTAACGCATTGTACACTAACACACTGTACACTAACGCACTGTACACTAACGCACTATACACTAACACACTATACACTAACACACTGTACACTAACACACTGTACTCTAACGCACTGTACTCTAACGCACTGTACACTAACGCACTGTACACTAACACACTGTACACTAACGCACTGTACTCTAACATACTGTACACTAACGCACTGTACTCTAACGCACTGTACACTAACGCATTGTACACAAACGCACTGTACACGAACGCACTGTGCACTAACGCACTGCACACTAACGCACTGTACACTAACACACCGTACAGTAACGCACTGTACTCTAACGCACTGTACACGAACGCACGCCCTAGAGTTTTGGTCTAACTGCACTTTTGGTCCCTAACGTATGAACTCTGAAGATCAACTTGCTGAATAATATCTCCCAGGATGCCCCTCCAGATAACCACCTCAGGGTCAGCCGTAATTCCTCATAAACAAAAGCTCAGCATAGTGCTTTATCCTGTAATTACTTTTATTGTACAATAAACCATAAGAAATGCAGTCACATTCCGGAGGTGCATACCGCACCATGTATGATGAACATCCAGTAATGACCTTCTTTAGGCACTAGATGGCAGTAATGATACGGGCCCTCGCCTTGCATTACACAGTGTGGGGACGTTTTGGAGCCTGGACTGGTCTATGCTGCTGGGGATGATACTGCCATCTAGTGCCTAAAGAAGTACATTACTGGATGTTCATCATACATGGTGCGGTATGCTCCTCCGGAATGTGTTTCTTATGGTTTAAACGCATTGTACTCTAACTCATTACACTAACGCACTGTACTCTAACGCACTGTACACTGATGCACTGTACACTAACGCACTGTACACTAACGCACTGTACACTAACACACTGTACTCTAACGCATTGTACACTAACGCACTATATACTCTAATGCACTGTACTCTAACTCACTGTGCAGTCTAAAAGCACTCTACACTAACACATTACACTTACTCACTGTACTCTAACGCACTGTACACGAACGCACTGTACACGAACGCACTGTGCACTAACGCACTGCACACTAACACACTGTACACTAATGCACTGTACATTAACGCATTGTACACTAACACACTGTACTCTAATGCACTGTACACTAACGCATTGTACACTAACGCACTGTACACTAACGCACTGTACACTAACACACTGTACACTAACGCACTGTACTCTAACGCACTGTACACTAACGCACTGTACACTAACACACTGTACACTAACGCACTGTACTCTAACATACTGTACACTAACGCACTGTACTCTAACGCACTGTACACTAACGCATTGTACACAAACGCACTGTACACGAACGCACTGTGCACTAACGCACTGCACACTAACGCACTGTACACTAACACACCGTACAGTAACGCACTGTACTCTAACGCACTGTACACGAACGCACGCCCTAGAGTTTTGGTCTAACTGCACTTTTGGTCCCTAACGTATGAACTCTGAAGATCAACTTGCTGAATAATATCTCCCAGGATGCCCCTCCAGATAACCACCTCAGGGTCAGCCGTAATTCCTCATAAACAAAAGCTCAGCATAGTGCTTTATCCTGTAATTACTTTTATTGTACAATAAACCATAAGAAATGCAGTCACATTCCGGAGGTGCATACCGCACCATGTATGATGAACATCCAGTAATGACCTTCTTTAGGCACTAGATGGCAGTAATGATACGGGCCCTCGCCTTGCATTACACAGTGTGGGGACGTTTTGGAGCCTGGACTGGTCTATGCTGCTGGGGATGATACTGCCATCTAGTGCCTAAAGAAGTACATTACTGGATGTTCATCATACATGGTGCGGTATGCTCCTCCGGAATGTGTTTCTTATGGTTTAAACGCATTGTACTCTAACTCATTACACTAACGCACTGTACTCTAACGCACTGTACACTGATGCACTGTACACTAACGCACTGTACACTAACGCACTGTACACTAACACACTGTACTCTAACGCATTGTACACTAACGCACTATATACTCTAATGCACTGTACTCTAACTCACTGTGCAGTCTAAAAGCACTCTACACTAACACATTACACTTACTCACTGTACTCTAACGCACTGTACACGAACGCACTGTACACGAACGCACTGTGCACTAACGCACTGCACACTAACACACTGTACACTAATGCACTGTACATTAACGCATTGTACACTAACACACTGTACTCTAATGCACTGTACACTAACGCATTGTACACTAACGCACTGTACACTAACGCACTGTACACTAACACACTGTACACTAACGCACTGTACACTGACGCACTGTACACGAACGCACTGTACACTAACACACTGTACACTAACACACTGTACACTAACACACTGTACACTAACGCACGCCCTAGAGTTTTGGTCAAACTGCACTTTTGGTCCCAAACGTATGAACTCTGATGATCAACTTGCTGAATAATATCTCCCAGGATGCCCCCTCCAGATACCCACCTCAGGGTCAGCCGTAATTCCTCATAAACAAAAGCTCAGCATAGTGCTTTATCCTGTAATTACTTTTATTGTACAATAAACCATAAGAAATGAAGTCACATTCCGGAGGAGCATACCGCACCATGTATGATGAACATCCAGTAATGACCTTCTTTAGGCACTAGATGGCAGTAATGATACGGACCCTTGCCTTGCATTACACAGTGTGGGGACGTTTTGGAGCCTGGACTGGTCTATGCTGCTGGGGATGATACTGCCATCTAGTGCCTAAAGAAGGTCATTACTGGATGTTCATCATACATGGTGCGGTATGCTCCTCCGGAATGTGACTGCATTTCTTATGGTTTAAACGCATTGTACTCTAACACATTACACTAACGCACTGTACAGTCTAACGCACAGTACACTAACGCACTGTATTCTATCACATTGTACACTAACACACTGTACACTAACACACTGTACACTAACACACTGTACTGTAACACACTGTACTGTAACGCACTGTACACTAACACATTGAACACTAACACACTGTACACTAACGCACTGTACACTAACACACTGTACACTAACACACTGTACACTAACGCACTGTACACTAACACATTGAACACTAACACACTGTACACTAACACACTGTACACTAACGCACTGTACACTAACACACTGTACACTAACGCACTGTACTCTAACGCACTGTACACTAACACACTGTACACTAACGCACTGTACTCTAACGCACTGTACACTAACGCACTGTACACTAACGCACTGTACACTAACGCACTGAACACGGTATACATGTACATATATGCAAAGTTTAAACATGAAGACCTAGCTGCTGGGATGGATAATATCTGTGACAGATAAACAGGAAGTAGCGTGTGTATGTACATGTGCGCTAAGTGACATGCTGCTAGCCCCCCAAAAGCTGCACATTAGCTGTTAAACCAAAGAAAGCATCAAACCATCACATCCCCCTCACATGCTATGAACATAGTTGCAATGGCCACACTTACTTTGCAAATGAGGATCAGCGATAGCGATGTCCCCATGTCCAGATGTGCTCCGATATTCCACCAAAAATATTTAGACTCCTCCTAACAATATCTCAAACTCTCCTCACCACATTCCCATCCACTAACACTCCCCACTACCCCTTCTGGGTTTTTCATATCAGGTAGGGGGCGCACAACCGCCCTACCTGCTCTGCCGATTGTGACCGTGGGTGTCAATTACCGGGTCCCGGCCAGTCATTACCCGCCGGGTCCCAGCGATTGCTGGCAAACAGTGACACAGAGCACAGCTGCTTTGTTTTCAATGCAGCCCTGCTCCCTGTCAGTTCCCAGGACACTGTCCCAGAGAGCAGAGATTAGCTTTCCGGGACAGCATGCAACAGTGAAGTACACAACCCCCGCCCACTAATAAAACACTCCCCTCACACAGTTAACCCTTTGATTGCCTAAAAACTTTAACCCCTTCCTCCCCAGTGTCATTAATATAGTGTCAGCAGGGTTTTTTTTGCACTGATCACTGTATTGGTGTCACTGGGGATGTCAGTGACCCCAAGTCAGTGTCAGAATATCCACCACAGTCCCGCAGTCCCGCCAGAAGTTGTTGATTGCCGCCATTATTAGTATAAAAAAATAAAAATTCTGATATATATACCGCCATTTGTAAACGCTATAACTTTCACGTAAACCAATTAATTTACACGTATTGGGATTTTTTTTTAGCAAAGAAATGGAGCAGAATACATTTTGGCTGAAATTTCTGACATTTGACATTTAAATTTTTTCACTGGACAAATTCAAAATATTTTTTCTCAAAATTATTTTTTTTTTTATTGCGGGAAAAATAAAAAACACACAGGCGATCAAATACCACCAAAAGAATGCTCAATTTGTGGGGAAAAACATATTTAAATTTCATTTTGGTGCAGTGTTGCATGACTGCGCAATTGTCAGTTAAAGTAACACAGCGCCGTAACAAAAACCTCTTCTGTAACCGCTTCCTGACCGCCCTATAGCAGAAATACTGCTACAGGGCGACACAGGTGTGCAAAATCACATATATATACCTGATTGGTGCTCCTGTGGTTTTCACGGCCCTCTCAGATGGCATCAGATTGCCCGTCAGTACACCAGTCATCACATTTAGCCCCTTGATTGCCAGGAGCACGCTCATGTACAATAATCCTCCACTGCTAGTATAGTGTCTGAATGGTTCCTTATATATGATTAGATCAGCACTATACCAGCGTTCACATTAGTATAGCGTCCCCAAAAATGCAGCGGGATCAGCCCCGGCACCTGTTAACACCTGCGTTTAACCCCTACGCTTACCCCCCCCCCCCTTCTCCCCCAGCAAGTGCAGTGTCAGTTGGTCACTGTCACTTGATACATTGCACACAAAACTGCAGTGTTGGCAGAATCAGGCCTGATCTCTGTTAGCACTTGTCGATAAATTTTGATGACTCTCATATGCAGCAGAGTGCCAGTACTAGTGCCACGCTACCTTTTGATGAACTGGCGAGCACCAGTGGTCTAGTACATCCTGGTCTTTCACATACCTCTTAGAGTGTAAGCTCCCAGGATCAGGCCCTCCTAACTGTCTTGTATTGAACTGTATTGTTGCTGTATTGTCTCCCGTTATATTGTAAAGCGCTGAGCAAACTGTTGGTGCCATAAATCCTGAATAATAATATTACCAGCACTGCAGTATGACTTGGTGACGTGGTGAGTCCCATAAGTGCAGTACAAGCTGGTGCGGTGGTGAGCACAAGTATTGTTTGGATTCTTGAGGGAAAAGATAGTCATGTGGAGCCCCCCGGATGCCCAGACTACATGGGGAGCAGTGGCAAGATAGTTTGGGACTTGGTGTCATCCTTCTCCATATGGGGTACCACTTATACGTGGACAATTTTTATTCAAGCGTGCCACTATTTAGACATTTGTACAATCCTGGAACTGGCGCATGTGGCATTATGTGATCTAATGTGAGCCCACCATTAGAAGTGGGTGGATGCAGGGTGGTATATTCTAATGGTGGGCATACCACACACTGTTTCTGGCAGAGATTTCTTCTCTTTTTTACATTCAGTCTACAGGCTGCATACAAAAAAAAACATAGCATATACAGTAATAACTCGGTTTACGAATGCCTCTGTTATCGTAATTTTCGGTTTACAAATTAAAATCCATTGAAAATAATGCCTCGGTTTACTAATTGTTTACAATTTTTTTTCACAATACTAAGTGTATGTCAGCGCTGATTTTTAAATGCAATTGCCATCTTTTTTTCTCTTCAGTATAACTCACAACATTAGCTGTCAGTTTCCCAGAGATAAAGGATACTTTGTATATTTCAAGAAACTGAAAGGAAACATTGTATCCTTTAAGAAACTGAGAGTAAACATTGTATCTTTTAACTTGGGGAAATAAACTAAAAGAACTTTTTCTCTTTCAGCTGGAGGGGAAAGTGACTGCTGAATTTCTGAACTACTATATAGTGAAGGGAGGAAAAAAAAAACGGTAATTACATTTAAAAACTGTATGTATGCAGGTCAGCAAGCGCACTCTGAAAAGCAGCTATTGCACTAAAAAGGAACCACAAAACCTTTCTATATGGAATCAATGAAATGGGGAGTGCAGCGCTACAAGAATAAAGATGAAAAAGAAAATGAACAGGTTGGATCTATCTTCAGCAGATAGGTATACAATGATAAATGTCCAGTACAGCAATGTCAAATGGGGTGAAAAGTCCAACAATTAAAGGTGACTTCAATCAATGCGAATGTGATCCAGTGTCCTGATGTGAAGGTATAGATAGATTGCCTACTCACTGGAAGTGCAATCTTAGTGCGCGTATCAAGATCTCATGTAGCCGGAGGTCCTAGGTGGGTGCTGCCTGGTAATGCGATCCTCTGGTGGTCACCTGGTTTGGTGGCGTGTGTTAGGGATATCCTTCTGGTCATACGCACTTGCTCCTCAAGTCTGCACAGCTACCTGGAATTCTGGGGCTGAGGTGTGGAAGCTCAGTGCCTGAATTTACCCTGGTGTCAGCCCCTTGAAACAGGATTCAGACTCAGAGGAGTTAAAGCTGCACAAGAAGCCAATCTTGTGCATTAATAGTAAAAAAGGGGGGGGCGAATGTGCATGTGTGGCCAGCTCTCGGATGGACGCGCTGTGAGCTTCGTCCACACGCCAGTGAAAACCCGGCGTACCCCAGCCCCGAAGGATACAACTGTCAGATTCTGACAGCCAGACAGTGTACCAGCCTCTCTAACGATGCCCCGCCGCCGTAGAACCTTGGACAGCCAGGGAAAGTAACTAATTTCTTCCCTGCTGTCACAGCAGGGATCCAAGATGGTGCAGCACTGAAAGACACAGCAGCCATGAGGGGGACAACAGAGCCCAGCAAGCAGGTGCCAGGCTGCGATATCCACTGTACCCTGGGGACCCTGGTGAGTTATCTCCTCCCCTGTCCCCCACTACAAGCAGCCCAGCCAAATGTAGACCCCATCTGGACTCTGACAACATATCTGCCTGCCAGACCCTCATTCATCCATCACCTTACCTCAGCACTGACCCACCTGTGATAGAATATTTCCCCGCATCTGACCAACCCATCACTGAAAAATGCATGATAAGCATGCTACTATCGCTGAGACAAACACTACACAGCGACTTAACTTCATCATTAGCCCAGATTACAACCGTGGTTCAACAACAAGAATGTAGATTGCGCCATATTGAAACAAGAATGGGAGAGATAATTATAGCACATAACGACCTGACTGACACACATGCTGACCGTAAATCTGACATCGAACAAATAAATTTGAAACTAGCAGATCTAGAAGATCGTTCAAGACGCAATATCATCAAATTCAGAGGTATTCCTGAAAATATCACCAACAATGCACTACTACCATATATCCAACAATATATGAAACACCTCATCCCAGCTCTCTTAGATATAGAGATCGCCATAGATCGAGCTCACAGAATACCCAAACCTTCATTCCTATCAGCATCAATTCCTACAGATGTTTTGGCTCGCATCCACTTTTGCCACATAAAAGAAAAGATAATGTTGGCAGTCAGAAACCCCCCTCCACTCCCGCCATCACATGCAAATATCAGATTATTCGCAGACCTATCAAAGGCCTCATTCCTTAACCGTAAAAAGATGATCACCATCACCAAAGCCTTGTGAAACCACGGAACAGGCTATCAATGGGGTTTCCCCACAAAACTAACCGTCAAACATCACAGCAGAATCTACACGAATAAAAACCTAGAAGCGGGCATTGACCTACTGAAGACATGGAACATAATACCCGTGGATCCTCAACAATCTACCTCTACCAATATGCAACAAATGGAGGCAGAATGACTCTGACTTCATACACCTTTAATCCACTTCCAACACTTCATCTTGGATGCTATATCCCACCCTACTAATTTCTGGCGATCGGCCCTGTATAGAAATCTAAATCTTCACATTACAAGAAATTGTTTGGCATGACCTCCTTTAAGGTGAATGCTCATTCAAACCCCCCTGTTTTGAAGTAGCACAGCAAGCTACTCATGTCACTTGCATTTTACACAAGTTTTTTTTATCCCCTTTCACCTCCTTTACTTCCTTCTCCTCCTGTTCCACCAGTCGACCAATTGTACCACATGTTCAACTGAAACCTACAAAAAAACATGGAATACACCCCCTGACTCATCGATCGAGCCAATATCACACTACCAGGTCTACGGAATACTCCCTCTCATGACCATATCCGCCCAACTTCGATCAACATCTCAAACAACTCAACTACTCCACTAACCAAACCAAAGATTTACATTATGATTAGCATAACGTCTCTCAATGTTCGTGGCTTAAACTCCCCCCTTTAAGAGATCGATGCTCCAAAAGAAAACTCGGACATTTCAGGCTGACATACTGTTCCTACAGAAAACACACTTCGCAACAACCAAAACCCCCAAACTACAGCTGCATTGATTCTCCCGCGTCTATATGGCCACTAACTCCAAACAAAAAATGGTGTTATTACAGCTATAAAAGACTCTACACAGTTCAACCACATATCAGAAATGGCTGACCCTCAAGGCCGATATCACATTTTAATCTGCAAAATCAACGATATTCCTTATACTTTAGTAAATGTATACGGTCCCAACAATAACCAGTTGCAATTCTACCACAAACCCCACACCATCATCTCATCTCAAAAACAAGGCAGGCTTCTCATTGGAGGAGACTTCAGCGTCATCGACAACCCACTTCTAGATTCGTCTTCCAACAAAACATCTCCCAAACAGAATTTCAACCGTTTCCTACATGACCACGACCTTTATGACATTTGGAGATGCCAACACAGTACTGAAAGAGACTACACCTACTACTCCCCTTCTCATTTATCTTACTCCAGAATCGACTTTTTTATTACGGACAAATGGACTCTACAACACGTAATGTCTAGAGATGAGCGAAGTATTCAAAAATTCGATTCGGCTGATTCGGCGAATTCGAGGAATAAATTTGATTCGAGTCGAATATATTCGCTGCAAATTTAACTTTTAAAAAGGGTGTTTCTAGGCTTCAGAGAGCCTTTATATTAGTGCAGAACACTGTACCTTTAATTTAAATGCCCTTGGAGTCTGCTGGGGAAGAGAAATAATACTGTCACTCAGTATGACATGCAGATGAGTGCCGTCGATCTTAGAATCACCGCACACTTCACTCATTTGGGCAGTCACGGGGCCAAAACCAGAGTGTGGAGCCACAGTGTGGCGGTGGAGGCAGCAGCAAAGGGAGGCCATACAGCACCCTATGACAAAATGGAACCCACCAGCAGTGTGAGGAGACCTGAAAGTGGCACATGGCAGAGTGTGGCGATGGAGACAGCAGCAATGGGAGGCCGTACAGGGACCCATGACACACTCTGGACCTGGCAGCAGCATGAGGAGGCGGTACAGGGGCCCATGACAGATTACGGGCCTGGCAGCAGCATGAGGAGTCGGTACGGGGGCCCATGGCAGATTACGGGCCTGGCAGCAGCAATGGGAGGCCCGTAATCTGCCAGCACCCTATGACAAAATGGAACCCACCAGCAGTGTGAGGAGACCTGAAAGTGGCACATGGCAGAGTGTGGCGATGGAGACAGCAGCAATGGGAGGCCGTACAGGGACCCATGACACACTCTGGACCTGGCAGCAGCATGAGGAGGCGGTACAGGGGCCCATGACAGATTACGGGCCTGGCAGCAGCATGAGGAGTCGGTATGGGGGCCCATGGCAGATTACGGTCCTGGCAGCAGCAATGGGAGGCCCGTAATCTGCCAGCACCCTATGACAAAATGGAACCCACCAGCAGTGTGAGGAGACCTGAAAGTGGCACATGGCAGAGTGTGGCGATGGAGACAGCAGCAATGGGAGGCCGTACAGGGACCCATGACACACTCTGGACCTGGCAGCAGCAAGAGGAGGCGGTACAGGGGCCCATGGCAGAGTGGCGAAGAGTAAGCAGCTTAAATTGAAGGTCATACAGAGGCCTATGTTAAAAATAATAACATGGTTGGGGCATGATTCATGGTGGATTTAGTCAGTTGTGTCAGGAACTGGTGGTTTGAAATCCAGACTAATCCACGCCTGATTCATTTTCACAAATGTGAGTCTCTCCACACTTTGGGTGGACAGTCGTGTCCTCCGCGGAGTTACAATATCTCCTGCCGCACTAAACACGCGCTCCGATGCCACGCTACTGGCCGGGCATGACAGCCTTTCAAGGGCAAATTCAGCTAGTTGGGGCCAAAGGTCAAGTTTCGTTGCCCAGTAGTCAAGGGGATTGTCTACCTCGGTTGGCAGGGTGCTGTCCAAGTAGGCCCAAGCCTGTTGTTTCAGCTCCTGCTCCAGGTCCACCTGATGCTGCTGCTGCTGCGGCTGGTTAGTAGTTTCCTCACTGCGCTGGTGAAGAAAGCTACTCATCATCGACTGCAGACTGAGGCAGCCGCTGCTGGTGGAGCTACCACTGCTCCTACCACCCCACCCCTCCCCTGCTGCCATGGCAGCGGAACGCGAGCGCACAGGGCCCACAGTGTCTGAGGATGGACGTTGGCGCAGAAAGGCAGAGACCAACTGACTACATAGGTGGTTTTTATAGTACGTTATTTTGGCCTCCCTCTCAGCAGGTGTGAAAAAGGCCACCATTTTTGAACGGTAGCGAGGGTCCAACAAGGTGGACAGCCAAAAGTCATCCCTCTGTCTGATGGTTATTATTCGGCTGTCGTTACGCAAGCAACCGAGCATGCTATGGGCCATTTGTGCCAAGGAATGCGAGGGACTCCCTGCCTCCATCTCCACAGCATACTGCCACGGTGCGTCTGGGTCCTCTGTCTCCTCCTCCTCCTCTACCAGATGCTCCTGCTCCTCCACTCCTGTCCGCTGAGTGGAAAAAAAAACCCATTTCACTCAATAATTCCTGAGCACCAATGTCCTCCTCTACCTCCTCCTCTTCTTCCTGTCCTGCCCCCACAGGGGTCATGTGGCGTTGAGATCTGTGCGCCACGTCTACCGCACCCTGACCAGCCATTGTTAACAGCATTTGTTCCAGGACGTGCAACAGAGGAATGACGTCGTTCATCCCATAGTCCTGCCGACTCACGAATAGCGTGGCCTCCTCAAAGGGCCTGAGCAAGCGGCAGGTGTCACGCATGAGCTGCCAATGGCTGACATCGAAGTTACACACGGGAGTACCTTTATCCGCTTGTAACATCAGGAAATCGGTGATGGCCTTTCGCTGCTCGTAAAGGCGGTCTAACATGTGTAGGGTTGAATTCCACCTTGTTGCAACGTCACAGCATGAGGAGTCGGTACGGGGGCCCATGGCAGATTACGGGCCTGGCAGCAGCAATGGGAGGCCCGTAATCTGCCAGCACCCTATGACAAAATGGAACCCAGCAGCAGTGTGAGGAGACCTGAAAGTGGCACATGGCAGAGTGTGGCGATGGAGACAGCAGCAATGGGAGGCCGTACATGGACCCATGAGACACTGTGGACCTGGCAGCAGCATGAGGAGTCGGTACGGGGGCCCATGGCAGATTACGGGCCTGGCAGCAGCAATGGGAGGCCCGTAATCTGCCAGCACCCTATGACAAAATGGAACCCACCAGCAGTGTGAGGAGACCTGAAAGTGGCACATGGCAGAGTGTGGCGATGGAGACAGCAGCAATGGGAGGCCGTACAGGGACCCATGACACACTCTGGACCTGGCAGCAGCATGAGGAGTCGGTACGGGGGCCCATGGCAGATTACGGGCCTGGCAGCAGCAATGGGAGGCCCGAAATCTGCCAGCACCCTATGACAAAATGGAACCCACCAGCAGTGTGAGGAGACCTGAAAGTGGCACTTGGCAGAGTGTGGCGATGGAGACAGCAGCAATGGGAGGCCGTACAGGGACCCATGACACACTCTGGACCTGGCAGCAGCGTGAGGAGGCGGTACAGGGGCCCATGGCAGATTACGGGCCTGGCAGCAGCAATGGGAGGCCAGTAATCTGCCAGCACCCTATGACAAAATGGAACCCACCAGCAGTGTGAGGAGACCTAAAAGTGGCACATGGCAGAGTGTGGCGATGGAGACAGCAGCAATGGGAGGCCGTACAGGGACCCATGACACACTCTGGACCTGGCAGCAGCATGAGGAGGCGGTACAGGGGCCCATGACAGATTACGGGCCTGACAGCAGCGTGAGGAGGCGGTACAGGGGCCCATGGCAGATTACGGGCCTGGCAGCAGCAATGGGAGGCCCGTAATCTGCCAGCACCCTATGACAAAATGGAACCCACCAGCAGTGTGAGGAGACCTGAAAGTGGCACATGGCAGAGTGTGGCGATGGAGACAGCAGCAATGGGAGGCCGTACAGGGACCCATGACACACTCTGGACCTGGCAGCAGCATGAGGAGGCGGTACAGGGGCCCATGACAGATTACGGGCCTGGCAGCAGCGTGAGGAGGCGGTACAGGGGCCCATGGCAGATTACGGGCCTGGCAGCAGCAATGGGAGGCCCGTAATCTGCCAGCACCCTATGACAAAATGGAACCCACCAGCAGTGTGAGGAGACCTGAAAGTGGCACATGGCAGAGTGTGGCGATGGAGACAGCAGCAATGGGAGGCCGTACAGGGACCCATGAGACACTCTGGACCTGGCAGCAGCATGAGGAGGCGGTACAGGGGCCCATGGCAGATTACGGGCCTGGCAGCAGCATGAGGAGTCGGTACGGAGGCCCATGGTAGATTACGGGCCTGGCAGCAGCAATGGGAGGCCCGTAATCTGCCAGCACCCTATGACAAAATGGAACCCACCAGCAGTGTGAGGAGACCTGAAAGTGGCACATGGCAGAGTGTGGCGATGGAGACAGCAGCAATGGGAGGCCGTACAGGGACCCATGACACACTCTGGACCTGGCAGCAGCATGAGGAGGCGGTACAGGGGCCCATGGCAGATTACGGGCCTGGCAGCAGCATGAGGAGTCGGTACGGGGGCCCATGGCAGATTACGGGCCTGGCAGCAGCAATGGGAGGCCCGTAATCTGCCAGCACCCTATGACAAAATGGAACCCAGCAGCAGTGTGAGGAGATCTGAAAGTGGCACATGGCAGAGTGTGGCGATGGAGACAGCAGCAATGGGAGGCCGTACAGGGACCCATGAGACACTCTGGACCTGGCAGCAGCATGAGGAGGCGGTACAGGGGCCCATGGCAGATTACAGGCCTGGCAGCAGCATGAGGAGTCGGTACGGGGGCCCATGGCAGATTACGGGCCTGGCAGCAGCAATGGGAGGCCCATAATCTGCCAGCACCCTATGACAAAATGGAACCCACCAGCAGTGGAGCTGGTGCTCTACTCCGTGGCCGTTTGCCTCCACTGACACTGCTGCGACCCTGCTGCCTCCTGGGCAACCCACCGACTGTTTTGCTCGCTGCCAAGCTGGCACCCTCTTCTCCTGATGATGCGGAAGCAATAGCCTGATGACGACGAGGCTGCCAAGTGCGATCAGCCTCATCATCATCAATTAGGGTCTCCGCCTCACTACTAGCCCCCTCGGCTGCGTGTGGGTCAGGAGACAGACCTGTCTCTAGACCGGCTACCGAGCCACTCTCCTTGCCAGTACTTCTTCGCCTGGCTGCTGAAGAGGCGGATGTCTCCCCCCGTTCCTGACCGCCCTCTGTTAGCTCTTCCTCACTGTACAGTGGGGCTGAGCCCACAGCATGCAATACTTCACTTGGTGAGGGAACAGCAAAGGACAGGGGCAGGTAGAGGACACGTGATTTCAGTGGGCTTGCTCCCGGTCCATGCCAACTAACGGTTGTGTCTGACGTACACACCGACCGTTGGCTGTAGGTGTCAGAGGTGACCTGGGAAGAGGAAGACGACCGAGCCAACCAATCGATGACGGCAGGGTTGTCGGTGGAGACACGACCGCTGGATGACACCGGGAGCACTGGCCTCTGGCTGCGACTAGTGCTGCCTCGACCCCTTCCTCTGCTGCCACGTCTGCTCGCTCCTAAAACATTGCCTCCTCTGCCACTCCTCTGCATGTTGTCTGACATACTCTTTAATTCAACGATTCTGTGTCCCTCAGTAACAATTCTGTGTCCCTGAGTAACAATTCTGTGTCCCTCAGTAACAATTCTGTGCCCCTCAGTAACAATTATGTGTCCTTCAGTAACAATTCTGTGTCTGTCCCTGAGTAACAATTCTGTGTCCCTGAGTAACAATTCTCTGTCCCTGAGTAACAATTCTGTGTCACTCAGTAACAATTCTGTGTCCCTCAGTAACAATTCTGTGTCCCTCAGTAACAATTTTGTGTCTGTCCCTGAGTAACAATTATGTGTCCCTGAGTAACAATTATGTGTCCCTCAGTAACAATTCTGTGTCCCTCAGTAACAATTCTGTGTCTGTCCCTGAGTAACAATTCTGTGTCCCTGAGTAACAATTCTGTGTCCCTCAGTAACAATTCTGTGTCCCTCAGTAACAATTCTGTGTCTGTCCCTCAGTAACAATTCTGTGTCCCTCAGTAACAATTATGTTTCTGTCCCTCAGTAACAATTATGTTTCTGTCCCTGAGTAACAATTCTGTGTCCCTGAGTAACAATTCTGTGTCCCTCAGTAACAATTCTGTGTCTGTCCCTGAGTAACAATTCTGTGTCCCTGAGTAACAATTCTGTGTCCCTGAGTAACAATTCTGTGTCCCTCAGTAACAATTCTGTGTCCCTCAGTAACAATTCTGTGTCTGTCCCTCAGTAACAATTCTGTGTCTGTCCCTGAATAACAATTCTGTGTCCCTGAGTAACAATTCTGTGTCCCTCAGTAACAATTATGTGTCCCTCAGTAACAATTATGTGTCCCTCAGTAACAATTATGTGTCCCTCAGTAACAATTATGTGTCTGTCCCTGAGTAACAATTATGTGTGCCTGAGTAACAATTCTGTGTCCCTGAGTAACAATTCTGTGTCCCTCAGTAACAATTCTGTGTCCCTGAGTAACAGTTCTGTGTCGCTCAGTAACAATTCTGTGTCGTTCAGTAACAATTATGTGTCCCTAAGTAACAATTCTGTGTCCCTCAGTAACAATTATGTGTCTGTCCCTCAGTAACAATTCTGTGTCTGTCCCTCAGTAACAATTCTGTGTCTGTCCCTGAGTAACAATTATGTGTCTGTCCCTGAGTAACAATTCTGTGTCCCTCAGTAACAATTCTGTGTCCCTGAGTAACAATTCTGTGTCCCTCAGTAACAATTCTGTGTCTGTCCCTGAGTAACAATTATGTGTCCCTGAGTAACAGTTATGTGTCCCTGAGTAACAATTCTGTGTCCCTCAGTAACAATTTTGTGTCCCTCAATAACAATTCTGTGTCTGTCCCTGAGTAACAATTCTGTGTCTGTCCCTGAGTAACAATTCTGTGTCCCTGAGTAACAATTCTGTGTCCCTCAGTAACAATTCTGTGTCTGTCCCTGAGTAACAATTATGTGTCCCTGAGTAACAATTCTGTGTCCCTCAGTAACAATTCTGTGTCCCTCAGTAACAATTCTGTGTCTGTCCCTCAGTAACAATTCTGTGTCTCTCCTTAAATAACAATTCTGTGTCCCTGAGTAACAATTCTGTGTCCCTCAGTAACAATTCTGTGTCCCTCAGTAACAATTCTGTGTCCCTCAGTAACAATTCTGTGTCTGTCCCTGAGTAACAATTATGTGTCCCTGAGTAACAGTTATGTGTCCCTGAGTAACAATTCTGTGTCCCTCAGTAACAATTTTGTGTCCCTCAATAACAATTCTGTGTCTGTCCCTGAGTAACAATTCTGTGTCTGTCCCTGAGTAACAATTCTGTGTCCCTGAGTAACAATTCTGTGTCCCTCAGTAACAATTCTGTGTCTGTCCCTGAGTAACAATTCTGTGTCCCTGAGTAACAATTCTGTGTCCCTCAGTAACAATTCTGTGTCCCTCAGTAACAATTCTGTGTCTGTCCCTCAGTAACAATTCTGTGTCTGTCCCTGAATAACAATTCTGTGTCCCTGAGTAACAATTCTGTGTCCCTCAGTAACAATTCTGTGTCCCTCAGTAACAATTCTGTGTCCCTCAGTAACAATTCTGTGTCTGTCCCTGAGTAACAATTTTGTGTCCCTGAGTAACAATTCTGTGTCACTCAGTAACAATTCTGTGTCCCTCAGTAACAATTCTGTGTCTGTCCCTGAGTAACAATTCTGTGTCCCTGAGTAACAATTCTGTGTCCCTGAGTAACAATTCTGTGTCCCTCAGTAACAATTCTGTGTCCCTCAGTAACAATTCTGTGTCTGTCCCTGAGTAACAATTATGTGTCCCTCAATAACAATTCTGTGTCCCTCAGTAACAATTATGTGTCTGTCCCTGAGTAACAATGCTGTGTCCCTGAGTAACAATTCTGTGTCCCTCAGTAACAATTCTGTGTCCCTCAGTAACAATTCTGTGTCTGTCCTTGAGTAACAATTCTGTGTCCCTCAGTAACAATTCTGTGTCCCTCAGTAACAATTCTGTGTCTGTCCCTGAGTAACAATTCTGTGTCCCTGAGTAACAATTCTGTGTCCCTGAGTAACAATTCTGTGTCCCTCAGTAACAATTCTGTGTCTGTCCCTCAGTAACAATTCTGTGTCTGTCCCTGAATAACAATTATGTGTCTGTCCCTGAGTTACAATTCTGTGTCTGTCCCTGAGTAACAATTCTGTGTCTGTCCCTGAGTAACAATTATGTGTCCCTGAGTAACAATTCTGTGTCCCTGAGTAACAATTCTGTGTCCCTCAGTAACAATTCTGTGTCTGTCCCTGAGTAACAATTCTGTGTCTGTCCCTGAGTAACAATTCTGTGTCTGTCCCTGAGTAACAATTCTGTGTCTGTCCCTGAGTAACAATTTTGTGTCTGTCCCTGAGTAACAATTCTGTATCCCTCAGTAACAATTCTGTGTCCCTCAGTAACAATTCTGTGTCCCTCAGTAACAATTTTGTGTCTGTCCCTGAGTAAAAATTTTGTGTCTGTCCCTGAGTAACAATTCTGTGTCTGTCCCTGAGTAACAATTCTGTGTCTGTCCCTGAGTAACAATTCTGTGTCTGTCCCTGAGTAACAATTCTGTGTCCCTAAGTAACGGTTCTGTGTCCCTAAGTAACGGTTCTGTGTCCCTAAGTAACGGTTCTGTGTCCCTAAGTAACGATTGTGTGTCCCTAAGTAACAGTTCTGTGTCCCTAAGTAACGGTTCTGTGTCCCTATGTAACGGTTCTGTGGCCCTAAGTAATGGTTCTGTGTCCCTAAGTAACGGTTCTGTGTCCCTAAGTAACGATTCTGTGGCCCTAAGTAACGGTTCTGTGTCCCTAAGTAACGGTTCTGTTACACAGACAGGTCTGCCTCTCTTGAATGACTGGAGGCTAATGGAGAATTCTAAAATGGCCGCAATTTATAGCTCGACCATTACACAGTGCTGGCTGGCTGGCTGCTGATTGGTTAATGCGATCACATGTCATGAATGAATGCATTATGGGTCATCGCGCCTTGTCTGTGCGCCTTCCCAGAGATCCCTGCTCCGTCGCCACACATGTCGCCTCCATTTTAGGAAAAATTTTGATTCGCGCATCCGAAGTCTGCTAATTTTCGGATTCGGCGCGAATCAAAATTTTCCTAATATTCGAAACGAATTCCACTTCGCCAAGTTCGATTCGCTCAACTCTAATCACCATATCCCATTGATGGGATCACGGAGCCCCCTGGGGGTCTGATGGTGAGAGTGTCGGCCATCCTTGGATAGAGAAGACGCATCTGATCTCTGTAATCCCAGATCATTCCTGGTTGGTAAGAGGCCCTTTGGCTTGAGAAGCACTGTTTGCACCGGAACACTTTTACTGCAGAACTTTTGAGCACGAAGCACTTTCATTTCACATCAATATGAGGATAGGAGTTGCCTGTCTATAAAGTTTCAGTATTAATGTCCAGAACACTTACAACTTCTAATACTCCAAGTAAAATAGTGATCATCTGCCAAGATATGGGATGAAGGCAATAACCCCCCACATGTACTGATCTCTGAAGACCTGGACTGAAAACACAAGAAGGAATTGGTTGCTTAAGGCCGTCTACAAGTCTGTATTTTCAGTCCATTTCCTGCACTGTACTCGGCTTTGTACATATGTTTGATATTGCCATTGATGTCCGGCATTTGTTGTACATGTAGCCAGAATGGAGAGAGAGAAGAACAGCGGCTGAAGCTACTCTCTGTAGTCGCTGCCCTGCGTTGCCCAACTGCCTAACAGCGGTCTCTGTGAGAGGAGGGAGCTGCTGAGCAGGAAGATTTCTATAGACGGAGTCACACAGATATACTGGAGATATTCAGCAGATCAGCACAGCAGGGCAGCAGTGACAGAGAGCAGCTGCAGCAGATTGGGAGTGCTCCAGTGTTAGTAAATCCCCCCCATTGGCTGGAGGTATGCAGCAGTACAGGCCACTGTTCTTGCCTTGATTTCAGTGCCTCCCCCCAATAAATGGTGATGGATAATTGCTTCTTTGCACGTTTCTCAGGATCTACTAGCATCTGCTTCTGTCTTTTAGTTCACTAAAGATTTCCAGCTTGGTTCTAGGATTCCAGCTTTCCACAGTGGGATGCCTCCTTACTAGCTTTATCACACAGGATTGTTTTACCACCCCCCAAAACCTTCTACCTATCAGCAGCCCCAGCAGGAGCTGCAGGACTCAGCAGAACGGTCAGTCACATGATGTTTCCAGAATATTTTATACCATATTATCAGGCAGCACAGTGGCTAAGTGGTTAGCACTTCCACCCGGCAGCACTAGGGTCATCGGTCCCCAACCATGGCATTGCCTGCCTGGAGTTTGCATGTTCTCCCTGTGCCTGTGCAGGTTTCCTCCCACACTCCAAAGACATGCTGGTAGGTAGATTGGCCCTAGTATGTGTATGGATGTGATTAGGGGCCTTAGATTGTCCGCTGGTTGAGGACTGATGTGAATGTACAATATATACTGTATGGAAAGTGCTGTGTACATTGATGGCGCTATATAAGCACCTGTAATAATGAAATAAAATGTGTCATTGGTGTCTATCACTGGATTCTCTGCAAGAGCTGTCGGGTTGCTGCACTTTACAGTCAGTGCTGTTGTAGCCAAACAAATGGGGGAATAATGTTCCCAATTCCCAATATCTTCTTAGCTGTTTCTGTCCTGATGAGAAATCTTCCTGTAGAAACATTCCTAACAATGAAATGTCATGTACAGGATGTACAGCACTGCGTCCATTGGAGGCGCTGAATATATATGCCTGCCGCAAAGAAGTCATGTTCATGTGGGGCCACGCCCATAATCAATGAATGCCCCGCCCCTAATTAAAGTACAAGCCCCGCCTACATTGGCATTTTGGAAATTTTGGCAACTATGGGCCAGTATTCGACCCGACACCCAGACCGCTGCGGCTCATACATGAACGTTGACTGTCACATCTTGCGGCTTGCTCTGCTCGCTCTCACAATTGCTCCGCCATGACAGTGCCAATTGGTCATTGCAATCTAACGTGTGTCACCATTCATGTGGCATAAGATCTCATGTGGACTGGAACTGCTGGAACTCTATGGCTTGTCCTGCTCTATCTTCTGATAGCTCTGCTATGACTGTGCTTGCTGGACATTGTAGTGCACCCTGCTGAGCGACCACTAGAGCTACAATTGGAACTTTAGCAGCATTGCGTGACCTAAGAGTCGCTACACCAATTGTCAGCTTCCATTTCTACAGCCGATTCCATGCTGAGCGATCAATGGAAATGCTGAAAAGGGGGACACTGCAGCGGCTGGACTTTCCTATGGACTCTGCTCCCTGTCGGCTTTAGTCTCCTTATCTGCAGATGGAACAATATCAGAGACAATTCTTATTGTAATCCTGGAAGATGACACTAGATGTGTTCCTTTATACATGGATTGCTTTGTTTTTGTCTGTTACTTGTTGCAGCTCATAAACACACTCTATAGTGTAGCCTCAGCTGGCCTTATATAGCAGTTGTTGTTTTCCAGAGAGGCCATTTATTATATGGGGGGAGGGGAAGCCGGTACAGTAAGGGGTCACCCCACTGTCTAGGTGACCCACCCATTGGATGTGGCCACATCTGGATGTCTGAAGTCATGTGGGAAGACAACACTGTCTTGGGTTAATGGTGATAAATGTGTTTTTTATTTATGTGGTTTTATATTTGAAAATATATTTTTTATACAAAACAAAAATACAAATTATTTTTATAGCAAAAAGATGCAGTATTTTTGCCGCTTAGTCACTGAAGGTAACCTCTGTCCTTGTGGTGCGGACTCTCCTGCCAACCCATTGTTTCTTTATATGTTATGGAGAGCGCCCCCCACTGTCCTCACCGCACTGTCACCGTGTGTTCAGTGTCTTCTACTTGTGTAGGAGGAATCTTCATGTCATGAACAGGAATTTCCCAGCGCTCGGGTCTCACCAGTGGCGGCAGTTTTGGTGTGAAGATCCAAAAGTCACATTTTTATTTTGTAGTAATGAATACATTGAGGAGTAACAATACAATATAAAATGGAGGAATGGGAGGAAGGACAGATCCCCGCTCAGATCATTCCGGAATAACGGTCAGTAGATATCAGTCAGTAGACTCATCATCTGAATGTGAAGAAAAGGAAAATGATGAATAATCAGTGCCATGAACAGGAGGATCTGATATAATTCCATTCTGGACAGTCTCTTCATATCAGGATCTGTGTATTACCTGCGGGGGGGGGGGGGAGGGGAGGACTTCCCACAGACCATTTTCTAATCTTCTTCTGTGTATAGATACATTCCACCATGGTACATCCCGTCTATGAAGAATACAATGAGAGTGTTAGAGGAGGAAATGTTGCTGTGATGATGGAAAAGGGGGATCTGGTGCTGAGCTCTGGAAGAAATGATGGACATTTTTATACACACTAATGGGAAGTATTCTTCTGTCTTCCTGGAAATGTGTGCGATGTGTAATGTACAAATCTGCAGCCGTACAATGTACATCAGTGGTCTCCTATGCTGGGAGGAGATCTGACGTAGATTGGATGTAGATGGTGGGATGTGGGATCTCATCTCTTCATAACTGACCCCAGTATGCAAATACACCAAACCATCCCCTCTGTCCTCACACTTTAGGGGTTTGATGAGTGTCCCCCATTTATAGGGCCCCACCACCTTCTAAACTACCTACCTAATACCGAGGGGTCCTCACCATGGCAGGGGCCCACACACTCATGGCCATCCAACCATTGGGATATCAGACTGTACGCCTGGTGTGCTGGGCTGTCATGTGTACAGGCTGAGAACACATCTGATCGGTCCAGTTATACTGACACATTAGATAGACAGCGGGGGATGGGGGGAAGGATAATGAAAGTTCTTTTTCTTTAAAGGTAAAACCTTGTGGAAGATTGTAGGACCCGACTAAGATTATTAGTGGTGGATCTGATATTCCTCATCCACTCATCTGTAATGATACAACTTGGGGTGAGGAAGACATTCTCCATCATCTGGGAAATCTGTGACTGGCACAGGAAATCTCAATCATCTCTCATTATCTGTATAACTCCAGAGACCTCCAATGGGTTCTACAGAAATGTGGGAACTGTTCTGGGCTCACAGAATGAAACAGGAAGGCCTGAACTCATCTCTACATGGACATGCTGGAAGCCATTTTGTTCTGTATATTCTATTTCATGGTTTCTGAACACAGATTCTAAGAACATTCCAAGGTGGTTACAGCTTATGATCCCAGGTTATAAATCTGGGGGAGGTATGGTGGGATCAGACGGCTACGAGATAAAGACTAGACATGACACCAAGTGGTAAGGTGAATGGATGAGTCCATGTCTGGATTGAACGAAGGACAAAAGAACTCTTCACAATGATTTGTTTACATGAACCTCGGGAAGAAGAGTGAATATTAAATGTTACATTGTGTGTGGTGTTAACAGGGCCACTGTTAGAAATCATGGGGCCCCGTGAGACCTACCGGAAGGGGGCTCCCAAGCCCCTCCCCCAAGCCCACCCATCAGAGCTGTTTTGTGCAAAACCATTACACAGAACAGGTAAGAATAATATATCCATTGTTTTAATGAAACCTCCTGAGTATTTTTGGAGAAAAAAAAACAATATTTCTGACTTTTTGCTATTAACCCTTTGCCTACAGGACACTTATACCCTCCTCCTTCCCAGGCCAGTTTCCAGCTTTTTTAGGGGGTGGGGTGTGTTACTAGGGAGAGGGTCTGTGTACTTCACTGTACTCACACTGCTCTGGATGGCTGTGCTGTGCAGTGTGCCCGAGCTGACAGGGAGGAGGATTGTTAGTAAACAAAACAGTTGTCCTCCCTGTTGGAGATTCTTGGGAATCACCGGGCGCTGGCGAGTAATTACCGGCTGGGACCCGGTGATTTACAGCCGTGGCCACAAATGGTGGTGTGGGTAGGGCGCGCACACAGCTCTTGAACGCCCCCTACCCAGAACTTGAAATTCATGTTTATATACGTAATTGTTTGCACCCGTGTCACACTAAAGCACTATTTCTGTATAATAATACAGAATAATACAATTTCTGTAAAAATACTGTATAATAATAATAAAAATTTCTGCTATGGGGCTGGACGGGAAGCAGTTAAACAAAAATCTTTCCAATGACTCGTTTTTTAAGAGATTATGGTTCATGGCATCACCTTCAGTATAAGAGCTCAATACACTCATCCTCGTACTGTAGAATAAAGTGGCGTTTTTTGCTGTTTGCATTAAAGTTAATATATGAGTGCTTAATGTGGACTTCGGCAAAATGGCCACCGCAAGTCCGCCGCCAGGTCACTCACGCGGACTTTAGGAAAATGGAAGCCGTAATCCCTCCCTTAACAATTTGATTGGCATTTGACAGACAATATAATGCAACTGAGATCACCAGAGGGCGTATACCCTGATGAAGACACGTGGTAACATGATGCAACACGTCGGTATGCAACATCCAGTGATGCACTTCCTGTTGGACGCCATATTGGAACACTATACAGACCCATGCAGTACACCCATATTATGAGGTGTAAAAGTGCTTTCTGAAGGAGACAAATGTGAGGGGGATAATTGCCTTGTTATTGTTATATATTGCCAAATAACCATCATTGCACTATGGAGGATGTCTCTGCTTGTGTCCTAACAGCACGGCCTGATGGGAATGTGACCTGAGAGTGGTATGGAGAAAAGGAGCTTAAGCGGCATCTCCACCTGGAGGAGTTCAGTTTCCTTAGGACCGTGGTGTGATCCTATAAGGTGAGTTGGCCCTTGTGGTCCAGGTTTGGAGGTGAGGGGGCATTTCTGCCATTCGGAGGATTTTTGTCACCTGAGTGAAGACCACCTGATCACGTACACGAGTGTGTGGTGTCTAAAGACCACAGCTATAGGATATTGGACATCATTTTAGATTCATATATGTGTAGAAATGTTTGCTGGACTTTTCTTCATCAATTATTGGCACTATACACTGGGGCATTGTTTTCTTACCCCTCGTAAGGGGTCACATATTAACCACTTCAAGTCCCTGTAGGGACCGGGGGAAGTTTGATTTTTTTCCATTAGGAAAAAGGGATCCACTATATTTGTAACAGGTTATCCTGTGTATTTCACCAAAGTTGCACTGATTAGATCCAAGTGGATCAGAGCCCTGAGTGTACAAATTGCAGCGATTATTACACGGTATATATCTTCTTTTATGTGGGTCATAGTATTGTTGTCATACTCCGGTCATTTCTTATATTTTATATGTAACATGAGTAGCGCTTCACCATTTATTTAATCATTCCTGGCCGGTACCAGCCAGATAAACACAGAATTAAACCCAGAAGTGACATAATCCTTGTAGCTTCTGGCTTCATTCATCACAGAGGGGAGGGAGATACGGATGTTCCCCTCCCCCCACTCTGTATGCTGCCAACTCATCTGCGTACAGCAGGACAGCCTGGGAAAACAGGAGCGGGCTGAGGGCCAACAGAACAGCGGTGATAATAAATCATCAGGGCCATGGTGTATACTATTCCCCCTCCACTGCTTTGCAGTATATGTGGGAGCATTTGGGGGCGGCAAAAATCACAGCTGAGCTGCACATTTCCACCATACCCCTAAACACAAGTATAAATGAGGCCTAAGGCCCCTTTCACACCATCGGTCAGATTGGGTCTGCTTGTCCGTTTTTTTTAGGTGAACTCCATTCACCTCTATGGAGTGGCAGATGTAGAGGGACTTGTGTCTGCTTACACCCGCTTACCTCCAATCTGGTCCGGTCAGCTAAAATAAAGGAAAGGGATCCGTCCTCCTCCATCAAATTGGAGGGCAGTCGGGTGTAATGACCAGTGGAGTCCATTTACACCCAACCGCCCATAGAGCAGAGCATGCTCTGTCTGTGTCTACCTGCTTTCCGAGCGACTGTATAACTTACGATGGTAAACATCTCGGGGGGAACCATCCCTGCCTGGACAACACAATGATTGCTGCTGGTGGCCATACTAGCTGCTAGCAATAATCACATGTAAAATCCCACAGGCTGGAGTACACAAGCCATTCAACCATTGACTTGGGTACAATCAGCCTGCCCATACATGGTTCAAATCTCGGCTGGTCCCCGCTGAACTGGCCGAGATCTGACCCATCTGTGGCCAGCTTACATTTCACTGTCCTTCCTTCAATCATCATCATCATTATCACCATGATAATTATCATTATCACCATTGCTGGGGCTCCTGTACCTGTCCTGTGTGACCACCATCATGATTATCATACAGTACAGTTGCTGGGGCCCCATACCTGACCTGTGTGAGTGTGACTGCCATCATGATGATCATACAGTAAGTTGCTGGGGCTCCTGTACCTGTCCTGTGTGACTGCCATCATGATGATCATACAGTACAGTTGCTGGGGCTCCTGTAGCTGTCCTGTGTGAGTGTGACTGCCATCATGATGATCATATGATACAGTTGCTTGGGCTCCTGTACCTGTCCTGTGTGACTGCCATCATGGTGATCATACAGTACAGTTGCTGGGGCTCCTGTACCTGTCTTGTGTGGGTCTGACTGCCATCATAATGATCATGCAGTACAGTTGCTGGGGCTCCTGTACCTGTCCTGTGTGACTGCCATCATCAGGCTTAGTGGAGTGTATTTACTGAAGCTGGATCCCTCAGAATCTCGTGCACTTCTGCGAGGGAACCAATCAGCTTGCTGCTTTTATTGCTAAAGCTTCATTGGACAAGCTGAGGTGAGAAGCTGATTGGCTGCCATGCACAGCTGACCCAGATTCTGAGGGAACCAGCTTTAGTAAATCCCCTCAGTATGTGTGTTCCCCCCAATAGAACA
This sequence comes from Staurois parvus, assembly GCF_062004578.1. Classification (NCBI taxonomy): domain Eukaryota; kingdom Metazoa; phylum Chordata; class Amphibia; order Anura; family Ranidae; genus Staurois; species Staurois parvus. Next base: position 1,303,880 of record NW_028318308.1, on the reverse strand, counting down.
GATCTTACTCTCTATCCACAGTGAAGCCGGCATTCCGGAGGACCTGACAACGACGATCTACTTCTGAGTCCGACATCTTCACATCATCCTCATCCTCCTCATACAATATCACCTCCAGTCTGGTCAGAGTTTGGTTTGTGGAGATCACGGAGCAGAGATCATCACAGCACCATAATGTCACATCACACTCTAATATTCTGGTGGGAGAAGCAGGAAAGAGAGGTGAGATGTTCTGCAGTGACGGGCAGAAGTAGACACATTCCAATGGATAATCAGTGGGCGGGGTCTTAGAAGATGAAATGTTGGCCCATTTGGATGGATGATCTCATGGAATATTGGTTGGACCTCCCCTGTGAGATGGAGGGGAGTTGTCACCCACCTGAGAAGTCTTAGTGTGGATGGACACATTGCAGCGTACGTGGTGATGCACACATTGGAGGGGGAATGGCTCCATATAGATTCCCTGCGGCACATAGATGGGAACCGGCCACATAGGAAATAATGGGACTTCTACTTGACCTGCGTCTCCATGCAGCAAAATCCATGAGGATTGCTAGATGCACTGACAAGCAATGATAATATGCCGGCATGTCATGGAAATTTTGTATTGTTGGTCGAACTTTAAATGTGTCATATATTCGTGTTATTCATATGTCTCTCGTGTGGCTTAATTAAAGCTCTGAAGGCTGCAATTGGGCCATGCGCATGTACAATGTATGTATTACAGTACTCAGCTTGGTAATGGATGAGATGGCAGATCTGCGCTTATAGACCGGCGTGTATACCACCACGGCATTCGATGCGAATGTCGCTGGCAGTAGACCGTGGGCCTGTATCCACATATCAGCAGCATAGTACCACATGGGCTTCATAACGCAAGGCGCCAAGCGGTGTGAACTCCACGTGTAGGCTTATGCATATCTTACAACCCATTACCAACTTGAAACTGTATCTTGGATGGATGTGTTTTAATAAAGATCGTATCGGGCCCATCCAGGTACAGACTGATATTTCTAGGGAATGCTTGTGCAGAGAATGGACATACTGCTAGGAGCTGGGAAATATGCTCTCCACAGAGGGCTCATGGGAAGGGGAGGAGATATGCTCTCCATAGAGAGCTCATGGGAAGGGGAGGAGATATGCTCTCCACAGAGGGCTCATGGGAAGGGGAGGAGATATGCTCTCCACAAAGGGCTCATGGGAAGGGGAGGAAGTCTGCTGACCTCAGAAGGCTCATGGGGGAGGACCAGTGATAGATAATAGGAAAGGCTATGCTCCAATCGGAATGTACATCCTGTGTATAGGCACTCCCCATTGCATTGTTCGGTGGGAGGGGATTGACTTTATTCATGTGGGGGGGCGTGTGTGTATTTTTAATAAAACCAGGGGCTGAGTCTGAAACCGGGCCTTATGTGAATTCAACCATCATCCTGAGAGTGTCGTGTGATCATTCTAGGGTAACAGAGCTCTAATTCCCCATATCTCAACAGAAGCTAAAAGTAGCTGGATGGGCAGGAATCGTGTAGTTTAGCTGCAGTCATGGTAAGCGAGATTCGCACAGCTTTAAGGGGGATTTCTGCGCATCCAACTGCGAGTACTCACGGTAAGGAGAAATTCGTTAAAGCGAATTTCCAAGACAGGCATATCGAGGAATCAATTGGGCAGTCCACCCTCGGGCGGAGCCAAGTGATGTCATTTCCTGCCTGGAACTGACACAGAAAGTGGTCCTGGTGAGCGATATCTCCTGCCCAATCAGGTGCTTGATAGGCGGACATATTATTGATTGTCAGAGCATTTATTATAAATAATATTATTAATATTAATATAATAATACAATTATTTTGAAGGACGTACTTCAGTATTGCTGACATTTGTGTTTTGTTTGGAGTTCTCTATCCAGCCAATCAGGAGGTGGAAGATCTGCCCTCCAGAGGATTCCCTCCCCTCCTCCTGACCAGGCCATTTTTTGCATTATGGCCCTGCGTTACTTTAACTGACAATTGCGCACTCATGCAACGCTGCACCCAAATTAAATTTACGTCCTTTTTCCCCACTAATTGAGCTTTCTTTCAGTGATATTTGGTCGCCTGTGTGTTTTTATTTCTTTTTTGTGCAATAAAAAAAGACCAACAGTTTTGAGAAAAAAACAATATTTTGGACTTTAACATTAAACATGTCCAGTAAAAAAATGTAAAAATCAAATTTCATCATAAATTTAGGCCAAAATATATTCTGCTCCGTGTTTTTGCTGAGAAACCTGAATACGTGTAAATGAATTGGTTTACGTGAAAGTTATAACGTTTACAAATGGCGGGATAGATACTGGGACTTTGTTAGATTTCAGACACATAATACTTCTTTAGTGTCTTGAGGCGATTATGAATGAAGAGCCGTTGAAATAAAAAATGAAGTGTGATTTTATTCTATCACACAATGGCTTAAAATGACAATGTAAAGCGTATCACGAACAGTTCCATGTAGATAAAACTATTGTAGAAATATCAAGCAGAAGTTTAAAGAAAAAGTCACTATTGTCATAACTGTCTGACCATGTGCAACGTCCATCTTCTTCTTGTCCTTCACGAGACTTTCGGGAAGAAGCTGGAAATAGACGGAAGTGACGGTCTTGTCTTTCAACAAGCACCTGTTCCAGCTTCTCATACGTGTGTGTGTGTTATGTATGAAAGAGTGTCAGTGTTAGCGTGTGTCCCCCAACTGTCCCTTATGGACCTTTTATACAGGAACAAGCGTCATACCTAGTGATCTCAATACCTTTTATGGAAATCAGTACTGCTAGCAAAGCAATATCATAGAAGGGAGGGGACGCTACACACATGATGTTTTTGATTGACAGGTACAGATGCTGATGTACATAATACTATAAGCTGATGATGTAACCTCAGCTATTCATATTTAAATAATATAACTTAAGAACATATCAATGTATAATCACTATTCTATATATGTATCAATGTTAGAAGCGTATACTAAATACACACAGTTACTATTAAAATACATAATGTAATAGTAAGTCTATAATGAGTACTCCCAATACCCTTGACATATTACTAGAGACTTCTAACCAGCTATGCCTAAATCTAGTCTTCAGCTGGTTTAGCTGGTCTCAGCTAACTCATTCATATTTACTGTCTCAGCTTAACTTATATCTCAGCTATTTTACTGAAGAATTAAATAATATCATCGGTTTAAGGCGACAATTCACACATTTAAATATTATGATTAATCATAAAAACCAAATATTTTGCAAGCTTGCCATCGATATAAGTGCCGAATCATAAATTTGATTTCTTACAGACTTTTTTAAAAATCATTTTTATTAGCAATGGTGGCATTCAGCAACTTACAGCGGGTCTGTGGTGGACATTCTGACACTGGGGGGGAACTAACTTAGCGTCACAGACATCCCCTGTGACACCAATACAGTGATCAGTGCTAACAAAAAAGGCCCGACGCTGTACTAGAGGCACTGGGCAGGAAGGGGTTAACATCTGGGACAATCAAAGGGTTAACTGCTGTGTTACTCTGTGCTGTGCAGAGCCATCCAAAGCAGTGTGCACAAGCTGACAGGGAGGAGAACTGTTTTGTTTACAAACAGTTCTCCTCCCCGCCGGAGATCCTCAGCATTCACCGGGCAAAATCATGCACATATATATGTGTGTGTGTGTGTGTGTGTGTGATTTTGCCCGGTGAATGCTGAGGATCTCCGGTAGTAAACCCTTTGATTGTCCCCAGATGTTAACCACTTCCTGCCCAGAGCCACTAGTACAGCGTCAGACCTTTTAATTAGCACTGATCACTGTATTGGTGTCACTGGGGATGTCACACACACACACAGTGAAGGAAATGTGTATTTGCTCCCCTGCTGATTTTGAATGTTTGCCCCTCACAAAGAAATGATCGGTCTAAAAATGGAATGTTCGGTGTATTGTAACACTGAGAGACAGAATACAGTTGCAAGAAAATGTATGTGAACCCCTCCCCGCCGGAGATCCTCAGCATTCACCGGGCAAAATCACATATATATACAGTGAAGGAAATGCATATTTGCTCCCCGGCTGATGCTGAATGTTCGCCCCTCACAAAGAAATGATCAGTCTAAATATCAAATGTTCAGTGTATTGTAACACTGAGAGACAGAATACAACAACAAATTCAGCAGAAATCCTTCTAACAAATGATGACTGATCTGGATGTTCATGAGGGAAAGAAGGATTTGATCCCTTATCATTCAGCAGGATTTCTGGCTCCCAGGTGTCTTTCATACAGGTAACAAGCTGAGATTAGAAGCAGTCTCTTAAAGGGAGTGCTGCTAATCTCATTGTGTTACCTGTATAATAGACACCTGTCCACAGGAGCCATCAAACCATCAGATTCCAAACTCTCCACCATGGCAAAGACCAAAGAGCTGTCCAAGGATGTCAGGGACAAGATGGTAGACCTACACAAGGCTGGACTGGGCTACCAAACTATGGCCAAGCAGCTTGGTGAGAAGGTGACAACTAGAGATGAGCGAATCGAAGTAGGCGAAGTGGAATTCGAGTCGAATATTGGAAAATGTTCGATTCACGCCGAATCCGAAAAATAGCCTACTTCGGACGCGCGAATCGAAATTTTTCCTAAAATGGCGGCGGACATGTGCGGCGACGGAGCGGGGATGTCTGGGAAGGCGCGCAGACAAGGCGCGCTGACCCATAATGCATTCCTTAATGACATGTGATCGCATTAGCCAATCAGCAGCCAGCCAGCCAGCACTGTGTAATGGTCGAGCTATAAATAGCGGCCATTTTAGAATTCTTCATTTGCCTCCAGTCATTCAAGAGAGGCAGACCTCTCTGTATTAGGGACAGAGTTAGGGCCACAGAAACGTTACTTGGGGACAGAGAAGCATTACTCAGGGACACAAAATTGTTACTGAGGGCCACAGAACCGTTACTTAGGGCCAAAGAAACGCTAGTTAGGGCCACAGAATTGTTACTCAGGGACAGACACAGAATTGTTACTGAGGGCCACAGAACTGTTACTTAGGGCCACAGAAACGTTATTAGGGCCACAGAATTGTTACTCAGGGACAGACAGAATTTTTACTGAGTGCCAGAGAATTGTTACTTAGGGCCACAGAAACGTTAGTTAGGGCCACATAATTGTTACTCAGGGACAGACACAGAATTGTTACAGAGGGCCACAGAACTGTTACTTAGGGCCACAGAAACGTTATTAGGGCCACAGAATTGTTACTCAGGGACAGACAGAATTGTTACTGAGTGCCAGAGAATTGTTACTTAGGGCCACAGAAACGTTAGTTAGGGCCACAGAATTGTTACTCAGGGACAGACACAGAATTGTTACTGAGGGCCACAGAACTGTTACTTAGGGCCACAGAAACATTATTTAGGGCCACAGAATTGTTACTCAGGAACAGACACAGAATTGTTACTGAGGGCCACAGAATTGTTACTTAGGGCCACAGAACGTTACTCAGGGACACAGAATTGTTACTGAGGGCCACAGAACTGTTACTTAGGGCCACAGAAACGTTAGTTAGGGCCACAGAATTGTTACTCAGGGACAGACACAGAATTGTTACTGAGGGCCACATAATTGTTACTTAGGGCCACAGAAACGTTACTCAGGGACACATAATTGTTACTGAGGGCCACAGAACCGTTACTTAGGGCCACAGAATTGTTACTCAGGGACAGACACAGAATTGTTACTCAGGGACACAGAATTGTTACTGAGGGCCACAGAACCGTTACTTAGGGCCACAGAAACGTTACTCAGGGACACAGAATTGTTACTGAGGGCCACATAACCGTTACTTAGGGCCACAGAAACGTTACTCAGGGACACAGAATTGTTACTGAGGGCCACATAACCGTTACTTAGGGCCACAGAATTGTTACTCAGGGACAGACACAGAATTGTTACTGAGGGCCACAGAACCGTTACTTAGGGCCACAGAATTGTTACTCAGGGACACAGAATTGTTACTGAGGGCCACAGAACTGTTACTTAGGGCCACAGAATTGTTACTCGGACAGACACAGAATTGTTACTCAGGGACACAGAATTGTTACTGAGGGCCACAGAACCGTTACTTAGGGCCACATAAACGTTAATCAGGGACACAGAATTGTTACTGAGGGCTACAGAACCGTTACTTAGGGCCACATAAACGTTAATCAGGGACAGACACAGAATTGTTACTGAGGGACACAGAATTGTTACTCAGGGACACAGAATCGTTGAATTAAAGAGTATGTCAGACAACATGCAGAGGAGTGGCAGAGGAGGAAATGTTTTAGGAGCGAGCAGACGTGGCAGCAGAGGAAGGGGTCGAGGCAGCACTAGTCGCAGCTAGAGGCCAGTGCTCCCGGTGTCATCCAGCTGTCGTGTCTCCACCGACAACCCTGCCGTCATCGATTGGTTGGCTCGGTCGTCTTCCTCTTCCCAGGTCACCTCTGACACCTACAGCCAACGGTCGGTGGGTACGTCAGACACAACCATTAGTTGGCATGGCCCGGGAGCAAGCCCACTGAAATCACGTGTCCTCTACCTGCCCCTGTCCTTTGCTGTTCCCTCACCAAGCGAAGTATCGCATGCTGTGGGCTCAGCCCCACTGTACAGTGAGGAAGAGCTAACAGAGGGCGGTCAGGAACGGGGGGAGACATCCGCCTTTTCAGCAGCCAGGCGAAGAAGTACTGGCGAGGAGAGTGGCTCGGTAGCCGGTCTAGAGACAGGTCTGTCTCCTGACCCAGACGCAACCGAGGGGGCTAGTAGTGAGGCGGAGACCCTACTTGATGATGAGGAGGTTGATCGCACTTGGCAGCCTCGTCGTCATCAGGTAATTTCTTCCGCATCATCAGGAGAAGAGGGTGCCAGCTTGGCAGCGAGCGAAACAGTCGGTGGGTTGCCCAGGAGGCAGCAGGGTCGCATCAGTGTCAGTGGAGCCAAACGTCCACGGAGTAGAGCACCAGCTCCACTGCAGCCTACCACCACGGCCAGTAGTGGTGCCGATGCGCACGGAGGAAGTAGCAGTCAGCCAGTGAGGAGTAGCGGGGGCAAAGTTTCCTACTCGGATGTGTGGCAATTTTTTGTCAAGCCGCCCGAGGAAGTAAACGTAGCCGTATGTCGACTATGTGGCCAGAAAGTCAAGCGTGGCCAGGGGGCCCATGTTGGGACTACAGCGTTGCGTCAGCATATGCAGCGTCGCCATTTGGTGGCCTGGGAAAACCGTGATAAAGATACGGCGGTTCTGCCTGCCCCAGCCCCCGCTCCATCACCCGCTCCGTTACTTGCTCCGTCACCCGACGTCAATCACCCTCTATCAGCCAGTCAAGGCTCCGACACCTCTGCTGAGGGGAGTTGTCGCTCGTTGGCATCTTCCGCTCGTTCAGATGCTCCTTCTCCTGCTACTCCTCTTCTCGGATTCCGTCAGCAGTCTTTCTTGGAATCCGTTTCCAAGAGACAACAGTTTGCGAGCACGCACCCGACGGTGCAAAAGCTGAACGTCCTCCTGTCCAAGTTGCTGGTGCTGCAGTCCCTCCCTTTCCAACTGGTGGACTCAGCACCTTTCCGAGAAATGATGGCTTGTGCCGTGCCGCGGTGGAGAGTGCCAAGCCGTCATTTCTTCGCCAAAAAGGCAGTGCCAGCCCTGCATTCACATGTAGAAGAGATGGTGGGCCAGTCTTTGAGCATGTCGGTCTCTGCCAAAGTGCACGGCAGCGCCGACGTGTGGAGCTGTAACTACGGTCAGGGACAGTACATGTCATTTATGGCCCACTGGGTGAACGTGGTGCCGGCACAGCCGCACCAGCAACTTGGACAGGTCACAACGCTTTTGCCTCCACGTTTGCACGTCCTTGGTCCAGCAAACATGTCCGCCTCTACCACCTCTTCTTCCGCCGTGTCCTCAGCCGCCACCCCCGTGCCAAGTCCCATTACCCGACCGGCATATCACATGTGCAGGGCGCAACGGTGTCACGCTGTGCTGCACCTGGTATGCCTTGGCGAACGTAGTCACACAGGGGAGGAACTTCTGAGTGTAATGAACAGAGAAATCGACATATGGCTGTCTCCGCACAAACTGAAAATCGGAACCATGTTGACCGACAACGGAAAGAACATGGTGTCTGCTCTGCGTCAAGGAAGGTTGTGCCATGCGCCATGCATGGCTCACGTGTTCAATCTGGTTGTCAAGCGGTTCCTAAAATCCACCATCCCACTGCAAGACATCCTTAAAATGTCACGTAAACTTTGCATGCATTTCAGCCATTCCTACACCGCAAAGAACACCCTCATTGAGCTGCAGCGGCAGAACGGAATTCCACATCATCGCCTGATCTGCGACGTTGCAACAAGGTGGAATTCAACCCTACACATGTTAGACCGCCTTTACGAACAGCGAAAGGCCATCACCGATTTCCTGATGTTACAAGCGGATAAAGGTACTCCCCTGTGTAACTTCGATGTCAGCCATTGGCAGCTCATGCGTGACACCTGCCGCTTGCTCAGGCCCTTTGAGGAGGCCACGCTATTCGTGAGTCGGCAGGACTATGGGATGAACGACGTCATTCCTCTGTTGCACGTCCTGGAACAAATGCTGTTAACAATGGCTGGTCAGGGTGCGGTAGACGTGGCGCACAGATCTCAACGCCACATGACCCCTGTGGGGGCAGGACAGGAAGAAGAGGAGGAGGTAGAGGAGGACATTTGTGCTCAGGAATTATTGAGTGAAATGGGTGGTTTTTCCACTCAGCGGACAGGAGTGGAGGAGCAGGAGCATCTGGTAGAGGAGGAGGAGGAGGAGACAGAAGACCCAGACGCACCGTGGCAGTATGCTGTGGAGATGGAGGCAGGGAGTCCCTCGCATTCCTTGGCACAAATGGCCCATAGCATGCTCGCTTGCTTGCGTAGCGACAGCCGAATAATAACCATCAGACAGAGGGATGACTTTTGGCTGTCCACCTTGTTGGACCCTCGCTACCGTTCCAAAATGGTGGCCTTTTTCACACCTGCTGACAGGGAGGGCAAAATTACGTACTATAAAAACCACCTATGTAGTCAGTTGGTCTCTGCCTTTGTGCGCCAACGTCCATCCTCAGACACTGTGGGCCCTGTGCGCTCGCGTTCCGCTGCCATGGCAGCAGGGGAGGGGTGGGGTGGTAGGAGCAGTGGCAGCTCCACCAGCAGCGGCTGCCTCAGTCTGCAGTCGATGATGAGTAGCTTTCTTCACCAGCGCAGTGAGGAAACTACGAACCAGCCGCAGCAGCAGCAGCAGCAGCATCAGGTGGACCTGGAGCAGGAGCTCAAACAACAGGCTTGGGCCTACTTGGACAGCACCCTGCCAACCGAGGTAGACAATCCCCTTGACTACTGGGCAACGAAACTTGACCTTTGGCCCCAACTAGCTGAATTTGCCCTTGAAAGGCTGTCATGCCCGGCCAGTAGCGTGGCATCGGAGCGCGTGTTTAGTGCGGCAGGAGGTATTGTAACTCCGCGGAGGACACGACTGTCCACCCAAAGTGTGGAGAGACTCACGTTTGTGAAAATGAATCAGGCGTGGATTAGTCTGGATTTCAAACCACCAGTTCCTGACACAACTGACTAAATCCGCCATGAATCATGCCCCTGCCATGTGCCACTTTCAGGTCTCCTCACACACTGCTGGTGTGTTCAATTTTTTGTCATAGGGTGCTGGCAGATTACGGGCCTCCCATAGCTGCTGCCAGGCCCCTAATCTGCCATGGGCCCCTATTCCGCCTCCTCATGCTGCTGCCAGGTCCACAGTCTCTCATGGGTCCCTGTACGGCCTCCCATTGCTGCTGTCTCCATCGCCACACTCTGCCATGTGCCACTTTCAGGTCTCCTCACACTGCTGGTGTGTTACATTTTTTGTCATAGGGTGCTGGCAGATTACGGGCCTCACATAGCTGCTGCCAGGCCCCTAATCTGCCATGGGTCCCTATACCGCCTCCTCATGCTGCTGCCAGGTCCACAGTCTCTCATGGGTCCCTGTACGGCCTCCCATTGCTGCTGTCTCCATCGCCTCACTCTGCCATGTGCCACTTTCAGGTCTCCTCACACACTGCTGGTGTGTTCAATTTTTTGTCATAGGGTGCTGGCAGATTACGGGCCTCCCATAGCTGCTGCCAGGCCCCTAATCTGCCATGGGCCCCTATACCGCCTCCTCATGCTGCTGCCAGGTCCACAGTCTCTCATGGGTCCCTGTACGGCCTCCCATTGCTGCTGTCTCCATCGCCTCACTCTGCCATGTGCCACTTTCAGGTCTCCTCACACACTGCTGGTGTGTTCAATTTTTTGTCATAGGGTGCTGGCAGATTACGGGCCTCCCATAGCTGCTGCCAGGCCCCTAATCTGCCATGGGCCCCTATACCGCCTCCTCATGCTGCTGCCAGGTCCACAGTCTCTCATGCCATGTGCCACTTTCAGGTCTCCTCACACTCCTGCGTTTTTCCATTTTGTCATAGGTTGCTGGCAGATTAAAGGCCTCCCATAGGTGCCGCCAGGCCCCAAATCGGCCATGGGCCCCCGTACCTCCTGGTCACGCTGCTGCTGGTCCCACAGTGTGACCTGGGTCCCTGTACCGCCTCCCATTGCTCCCACTCTACCATGTGCCACTTTGAGGTCTCCTCACACTCCTGCGTTTTTCCATTTTGTCATAGGTTGCTGGCAGATTAAAGGCCTCCCATAGGTGCCGCCAGGCCCCAAATCGGCCATGGGCCCCCGTACCGCCTGGTCACGCTGCTGCTGGTCCCACAGTGTGACCTGGGTCCCTGTACCGCCTCCCATTGCTCCCACTCTACCATGTGCCACTTTGAGGTCTCCTCACACTCCTGCGGTTTTCCTTTTTGTCATAGGTTGCTGGCAGATTACAGGCCTCCCATAGGTGCCGCCAGGCCCCAAATCGGCCATGGGCCCCCGTAACGCCTGGTCACGCTGCTGCTGGGCCCACAGTGTGACCTGGGTCCCTGTACCGCCTCCCATTGCTCCCACTCTGCCATGTGCCACTTTGAGGTCTCCTCACACTCCTGCGTTTTTCCATTTTGTCATAGGTTGCTGGCAGATTACAGGCCTCCCATAGGTGCCGCCAGGCCCCAAATCGGCCATGGGCCCCCGTAATGCCTGGTCACGCTGCTGCTGGTCCCACAGTGTGACCTGGGTCCCTGTACCGCCTCCCATTGCTCCCACTCTGCCATGTGCCACTTTGAGGTCTCCTCACACTCCTGCGTTTTTCCATTTTGTCATAGGTTGCTGGCAGATTAAAGGCCTCCCATAGGTGCCGCCAGGCCCCAAATCGGCCATGGGCCCCCGTAACGCCTGGTCACGCTGCTGCTGGGCCCACAGTGTGACCTGGGTCCCTGTACCGCCTCCCATTGCTCCCACTCTACCATGTGCCACTTTGAGGTCTCCTCACACTCCTGCGTTTTTCCTTTTTGTCATAGGTTGCTGGCAGATTAAAAGCCTCCCATAGGTGCCGCCAGGCCCCAAATCGGCCATGGGCCCCCGTAACGCCTGGTCACGCTGCTGCTGGGCCCACAGTGTGACCTGGGTCCCTGTACCGCCTCCCATTGCTCCCACTCTGCCATGTGCCACTTTGAGGTCTCCTCACACTCCTGCGTTTTTCCATTTTGTCATAGGTTGCTGGCAGATTAAAGGCCTCCCATAGGTGCCGCCAGGCCCCAAATCGGCCATGGGCCCCCGTAACGCCTGGTCACGCTGCTGCTGGTCCCACAGTGTGACCTGGGTCCCTGTACCGCCTCCCATTGCTCCCACTCTGCCATGTGCCACTTTGAGGTCTCCTCACACTCCTGCTGGTTTCCATTTTGTCATAGGTTGCTGTATGGCCTCCCATTGCTGCTGCCTCCACCGCCACACTGTGGCTCCAAACTCTGGTTTTGGCCCCGTGACTGGCCAAATGAGTGAAGTGTGCGGTGATTCTAAGATCGACGGCATTCATCTGCATGTCATACTGACTGACAGTATTATTTCTCTTCCCCAGCAGACTCCAAGGGCATTTAAATTAAAGGTACAGTGTTCTGCACTAATATTAAGTCTCTCTGAAGCCTAGAAACACCCTTTTTTAAGTTAAATTCACAGCGAATATATTCGACTCGAATCGAATATTTTCCACGAATTCGCCGAATCAGTCGAATCAAATTTTTGAATACTTCGCTCATCTCTAGTGACAACAGTTGGTGCAATCATTCACAAATGGAAGAAACACAAAACAAGTGTCAGTCTCCCTAGGTCTGGTGCACCATGCAAGATCTCACCTCGTGGAGTGTCAATGATCATGAGAACAGTGAGGAATCATCCCAGAACTACACGTGAGGATCTTGTCAATGATCTCCAGGCAGCTGGGACCACAGTCACCAAGAAAACAATTGATAACACACTACGCCGACAAGGACTGAAATCCTGCAGTGCCCGCAAGGTCCCTCTGCTCAAGAAAGCACATGTCCAGGCCCGTCTGAAGTCTGCCACTGAACATCTGAATGATGCAGAGGAGGACTGGTGGGAAGTGTTGTGGTCAGAAGAGACCAAAATCAAAGTCTGTCTTTGTATAACTGTCATCTAGGGAACATGTCTGGATCCCTCACAAAAGGTTTTAAACCAAAACCCAGCAGAATAAAAGATGATTTATAGTAGAATTCTCCCCTCATCTCTTGGATCTCGGAGTCCCTCACATAGTAGATATATATCAGAGTCCTCCAGAATATGAGATCATTTATAGTAGAATTCCCCCCTCATCTCCTGGATCTCGGAGTCCCTCACATAGAAGATATATATCAGAGTCCTGCAGAATATGAGATCATTTATAGTAGAATTCTCACCTCAGCTCCTGCAGAGTACAGCCAGGATGTTGGAGTCCCTCACACAGACGTCTCATTCCAGAGTCTTGGAGATCATTATCTGATAAATCCAGGCTGGTGAGGGATCGGTTAGTGATAAGAATGGAGCGGAGATCATCAGAGCAGGAGGAAGTCAGACCACAGTCATCAAACCTGCAGAGACAAATACAGACACATGAGAGTATATTAGGGAAAGAACCAACAACTCTTAGGGTATGGTCATCATAAAACTCATAGAAAAGAAAGAAGGAAGAAGATAATGGGGTCCCATCATCAAGGTGAGAAAAGTCAGTAAATCCCCTTCTGATGATCCATGGAAGGGGGAGGGGTGTAAATCTCTCCAGCAGTCCATTCACTCTGTAGGAAGCTTGTCTCTGGAGTAGAATGTCTCCCATATCATTACTGAGATCACACAGAGAAATGATGAGCAGATACTGAACAGGAGCAGACAAGGCCTGACATAGGGGGACTCAGGGGGAACTTGGTCAGTGTTGTCATAACATTAATGTAACAACTAATCTGGGTCACGGCACCAATGTTGTCCTAAATTATGAACACAACTATAGCAATCCATAAAACAGAGCGGATGAAGATATTTGCAACAGACAGTTCATATCAAACATGGAGATCCAGCCCTTCTCCGGAGGACCAGGGTGCATTTATATATGTACTTTTCCCGCAGCAACTAATAGTTGTATTCCAGAGAGATGCATTTATTCGGATAAAGATATTTGTTACAGATGACAGAAATCCGGCTGAATACTTGTAAATATTACAATGAACAACACCCCTCAGAGTCCCATGTAAGATCCTTCATATCAAGCATAGAGATCCGACACCGTCCATCATATGTCCGATCTGTAATATGCACCGAGGTCACTTCCATGCATGCAATAATGGGAGTTATGATCTATACCTGTGCTCCCATATTAATGACAGGAAGAAGCTCCTCTCCCAGCGGAGGTACAGACGAGGCAGATGACAGGCAATCATTAGAACCCTTCAGAGAACCTTCCTGTGTCCTGTCATCTGTGTCTCTTAACCAAAAAGAAGCTTCCTTGATATACACATTTTTCCCATTCAGTACAATGGCAAGCACTCTGATTGGCCACTTTTAGTAGCATGTTTGATCTCATGTGTCTAGACCTAGAACAGCTGTATGCATAGATTTTAATTAAAAGGTTAAATAGATACTACTTGTCTTGTTTATGGCAAATCTGCTCTCCTCACCATAAACAAGCACACCATGAATATGTGAGACCTTTCCCAATCTATTTGCAGATAACCTGCTCTGAAACTTCCCCCGACTCTCCACATATGTACCCAAACACAGGTTACCCCAACACAACAAAGGGAAGGTCATTACCGGGTACATATATTAACATAGTAAGGAGTCCTTGGCTATCCTTTTGGTGTGTAAAATATGCACTTCATCTGGCCCACTATGAATGCCAACCTCACATCCATGAATGTATATACAGTACATTTCCTCATATTATATATATATAGTTATATCTATGATACACACATTTTATATGCCTACAACATGTAGGCAGTAAGTCTCATTTCTCAGGAATGACTCTCATTTCTCTGTAAGCGGATGCACTTTATATGGCACCTCTCAGCCATTTGCAGTTTCTGTTCTTCACGTAACTATACTGATGTAAGGGAACAAGAAGATCTCCGCAGCGCATGAATGTGCACATGCGCAGGATCCCGACAAGGCATACAGGCAGGCGGGCACTAGGACCCAGACGTGCCTGTCACCAATGACGACGCCGGGCAGGCACTAGGACCCAGGTGCGCCTGTCGGTGCTGGGCGGGCTATTTAAAGAGCACCTTGATGATGATTCAGTGCTGACTGGTCTTCAGCTCCCCCCGTGTCCTGCTTGTTTCCTGTGAGATTTCCTTTAGTTCTGACCCGGCTTGTTCCTGACCCAACTCTGAGTACTCTCCTGCCTCCCCCCCCCCCCCCGGTTCCTGATTTCGGCTCTGTTCCTGACTCTGGCATTTCCTCCTGATCCTGTACTGCGCTGCCCGATTGTTATAACCCTGGCTATCCTACGACTCCGTTCCAGTTCTGTGTCCTGGCTACATACCTTGCTCTGCTGTGCATCTGGCAATCCACTGTACCTGCCTGGTCTATCTCCACAGTACCCAAATCAGAGGATATCCTGCTTGTCAGGGTCATCATCTGCAAGAGCCGCAAGCAAAACTGGCGCTCTTGTCCCCCTGGTCCTTAGACGCCCTCTGTTCCAACCTCAGCGGGCTCAGGATTAGTGACACAAGTGAGGCCGACCTCGTCAATTCAGTCTCCCATCAGGTATGTGACAGTACCAGTCAGCCAATGATGGAGTCTGAAAGGGAGGCCTCACAACTGGGGGACATTCGCCAAACTGTGACTTCCTTGTCCAGCATCATACAGGACCTGCAGAGGAACTTCCAATACCTGGAGAGCAAACTGCGAACCGATCCTAATGTCCTCTCAGACACAGTAACCTGTGGTACAGCCACTCAAACCGAGATCAGCATGTTCCCTGAGACCTCTGTCCTACCGGAACCCCGGGTCCCTACGCCTGAGTTCTTTTCTGGAGATAGACAGCAGTTCAGGACTTTTCATAACTCCTGTGAGTTATATTTTTCTCTGCTCCCCAGGACCTTCTCCTCACCAATTACTAAAGTGAGGTTTGTCATCACCCTTCTGAGAAAGGAACCCCAGTCCTGGGCATACCATCTCCGTGAACAGCATGATCCAGCCCTAACCTCTGTGGATTCATTCTTTTCAGCAATGGCACAAGTTTATGCAGACCCCTTCCAGCGCCAAACTGCAGAGTCTATGATCAGCAAACTACAACAAGGCCAAAGGCCTGTGGAGGATTATGTCACTGACTTCCGTATCTGGAGTTCTGATACTCAGTGGAACGAGTCTGCTCTCTGTCATCAGTTCCGCCTTGGTCTTTCTGACACCCTAAAGGATGAACTGGCCCGAGTGGGGGTACCAACAAGACTGGAGAGTCTGATAGACCTAACGATCAATATCTATCGTTGGATTCGGGAAAGGTTAAATGAAAGGACCAGTGGGAAACTTCTGTTATGCCCTAAGGTTGGGCCAGCTATGAATATGGTCCCGTCTGAGTTGCCCACCAAGCCAGCTAGAAGGAGCTTCTGGAGACCACAGTTATCCACAGCAGAACGTCTCCGTCAGCAGAAGTCCAATCTCTGCCTCTACTGTGGTGAAGCGGGACATTTCGTGGCTACCTGCCTGATCAAACCTCACAAAACTTCTCCAAACTGCTGCTACATGATGCACCCTCAGGGTACTGACCGAACGCACTTCTCCTTCCAGCTGCAATTACAACTGGCCGAAAGGACTATCACGGTCCCGGCTATCATTGACTCAGGTGCCTGTAGCTGCTTCATGGATTCTCGTTTTACTACACAGAATCAGATTCCCTTCGCATGAAAACACAGAGGCTTGCAGTTCATCTGGCAGACGGGTCTGGTATTAGTTCTGGTCCGATAACAAAATAAACCTTGCCAATCTTTTGTTATTCTCAGTCGGGACACCAAGAATTCTTATGTATGGACATTATCACTTCCCCAATTTTTCCAATCATCCTCGGTATGCCTTGGCTAAAAGCGCATAACCCAACCATCAATTGGTTGACCGGAGAGATCTCTTTTCCTTCTGAATATTTTCAGATTCACTGCACCCTCAAAGAGACAGGTGGGACAACCCATCTCCTAAGCATTCATTCTGACCCTGAAACCATGAAGCTTGTCCCTACGGCTTACCACAAATACCTGGATGTGGTTAATAAGAAGAGTGCCAACACCCTTCCTCCACATAGGCCCTCTTGAGACCCTATATAGACTATCGGGACCTGAACAAAATCACGGTCAAGAACCGTTATCCTCTTCCTCTAATCCCTGAGTTGTTCCAAAGATTGTGAGGAGCATGCTTTTTCTCAAAGTTGGATCTGAGGGGTGCTTACAATTTAGTGAGAATTCGAGAGGGAGACGAATGGAAGACAGCTTTCCGGACCAGATTTGGGCACTTTGAGTATCTGGTAATGCCCTTTGGTCTCAGCAACGCATCAGCAACCTTCCAACACCTGGTAAACAATGTTTTTCGGGACTACCTGGATATATTTCTAATCGTGTATCTGGACAATATCTTGTTTTTCTCATGTTCCATCGAAAGTCATCGTGATCATATAAAAAAAGGCACTGCATAGACTACACCAACACCATCTCTATGCAAAAGCTGAAAAATGCGAGTTCGAGAAACAGTGTATCCAATTCCTCGGGCTGGTGCTCACTCCTGAAGGCATCTCCATGGACCCTCAGAAGGTGTCCGCCATCTTGGAATGGCCCATACCTGAAGACAGGAAAGCTGTGCAGCGCTTTATAGGCTTCACAAACTTCTATAGGAAGTTTATCAAGGACTTCTCGGGAATCCTAGCGCCAGTGACACAGCTCACTAGGCAACATGTGCCCTTCAAGTGGACTCCTGAGGCCCAAGCAGCCTTTGAACAGCTAAAAACCATGTTCACAACTGCACCCATCCTGAAACATCCTGATCCTGCCCTAGTCTTCATCCTCAAAGTTGATGCTTCAGAAAATGCGGTAGGGGCCATCCTGTCACAAAGGCAGGGGCCCAAATCCCTTCTGCATTCTGTTGCCTTCTTCCCCCTGGAAATTGAACATTTCTGAAAGAAATTACAATGTGGGAGACAGGGAATTACTAGCCATCAAAGCAACATTGGAAGAATGGCACTATTTACTAGAGGGAGCAGCCCATCCTATTCTCATCTTTACCGATCACAAAATCTAGAGTACCTGAGAACTGCAAAATGACTCTTGCCAGCCAAGAACTTTCTACTTCTGCAAACGGATCTTGTAACTCAAATACAAGAAGCCATGGACAATCTCCCACCTCCTGCAATTATAAATCTACAATTTAAGGATGGCCTGTACTTCCACAAAGGACAGATCTTTGTGCCCAAAGGACTTTGAGCACTTATTCTCCAGAGATGTCATGACCACCCCTTAGCAGGTCACTTTGGAATTTGCAAAACATCAGAGTTAGTATCTCACTCCTTTTGGTGGCCTAATGCAGCAAGAGATTGCCAGGACTATGTGAAATTGTGCACAGTTTGTCTGAGGAATAAGTCTGATAAAGCCAAAACTTGGGGCCTGCTGGAATCCCTGCCTGTACCAGAAAAACTTTGGAGCATGATCTCCATGGATTTTATTGTGGAACTCCCCCATCTGAGGAGTTCACCACTATTTTAGTGGTAGTTGATCGTTTGTCCAAGATGGCCCACTTCATTCCCTTGAAAGGGACTCCTTCCACTACAGAAACAGCTTCTGCTTTCATCAGGGAAATTGTAAGGCTTCATGGTGTTCCCTTAAATATTTTATGGGATCGAGGGGTACAATTTACATCTAAAGTTTGGAAGGCTCTGTGTGAGGCATTAGAGATCGAGTTACACTTCTCCTCTGCTTATCATCCTCAAACAAATGGACAAATGAAGAGACAAATCAAACGCTGGAGCAATATCTCCGATGCTTCTTCTCATATTCACAGGATGACTGGGCATCACTCCTTCCTCTAGCAGAGTTTGCATATAATAATTCCATCCACTCAATCCCCCTTTTACTCTAACTACGGATACCACCCCTCCTTTCTTCCAGAAATACCAGTGGAGGCCGCTGTCCCGGCGGTAGAAGAAAGGATGGAGTTTCTCAGGAGGAACAGCAAAATTTTACAAGAAACTATTTCTGAGGCCCAAGGGAGTAACAAAAAGTTTTTTCATAGAAAGAGAAGGGGCAACTTGAAACTTAAACAAGGGGATAAAGTCTGGCTGTCCACAGCTAATCTGAAATTAAATTGTCTATCCAAAAAGCTGGGTCCGAGATACCTGGGACCATTTTCCGTCAAGAGAAAGGTCAATCCTGTAGCATTTGAATTGGAACTA